>NC_057729.1:7571375-7606594 GCF_004010195.1 Chiloscyllium plagiosum | reverse complement strand
TAAAGGAAGTCGGAGTATACTTAAGAGAGAAATCAGGAGGGCAAAACGGGGACATGAGATAGCTTTGGCAAATAGAATTAAGGAGAATCCAAAGGGTTTTTACAAATATATTAAGGACAAAAGGGTAACTAGGGAGAGAATGGGGCCCCTCAATGATCAGCATGGCGGCCTTTGTATGTAGCCACAGAAAATGGGGGAGATACTAAATGAATATTTTGCATCAGTATTTATTGTGGAAAGGGATATGGAAGATATAGACTGTAGGGAAATAGATGTTGACATCTTGCAAAATGTCCAGATTACAGAGGAGGAAGAGCTTGATGTCTTGAAACGGGTAAAGGTGGATAACTCCCCAGGATCTGATCAGGTGTACCCAAGAACTCTGTGGGAAGCCAGAACAGTGATTGCTGGGCCTCTTGCTGAGACATTTATATCATCGATAGTCACAGATGAGGTGCCAGAAGACTGGAAGTTGGCAAACGTGGTGCCACTGTTTAAGAAGGGCGATAAAGACAAGCCAGGGAGCTATAGACCTGTCAGCCTGACCTCAGTGGTGGGCAAGTTGTTGGAGGGAATGCTGAGGGACAGGATGTACTTGTATTTGGAAAGGCAAGGACTGATTAGAGATAGTCAACATGGCTTTGTGCGTGGGAAATCATGTCTCACAAACTTGATTGAGTTTTTTGAAGAAGTAACAAAGAAGATTGATGAGGGCAGAGCAGTAGATTTGATACATATGGACTTCAGTAAGGCATTCGACAAGGTTCCCCATGGGAGACTGATTCGCAAGATCAGATCTCATGGAATACAGGGCGAACTAGTCATTTGGATACAGAGCTGGCTCAAAGGTAGAAGACAGAGGGTGGTGGTGGAGAGTTGTTTTTCAGACTGGAGACTGTGACCAGTGGAGTGCCACAAGGATCGGTGCTGGGTCCTCTACTTTTTGTCATTTACATAAATGATTTGGATGCAAGCACAAGAGGTACAGTTAGTAAGTTTGCAGATTACACCAATGTTGGAGGTATAGTGGACAACCAAGAGGGTTACCTCAGATTACAACAGGATCTGGACCAGATGGACCAATGAGCTGAGAAGTGGCAGATGGAGTTTAATTCAGATAAATGCGAGGTGCTGCATTTTGGGAGAGCTAATCTTATTAGGAATTATACACTTAATGGTAAGGACCTTGGGAGTGTTGCTGAACAAAGAGACTTGCTCCTTGAAAGTGGAGTCGCAGGTAGATGGGATAGTGAAGAATGCATTTGGTATGCTTTCCTTTATTGGTCAGAGTATTGAGTACAGGAAATGGGAGGTCATGTTGCAGCTAAAGAGGACATTCGTTAGGCCACTGTTGGAATATTGCATGCAATTCTGGTCTCCTTCCTATGGGAAAGATTTTGTGAAACTTGAAAGAGTTCAGAAAAGATTTACAAGGATGTTGCCAGGGTTGGAGGATTTGAGCTTTAGGGAGAGGCTGAACAGGCTAGGGTTGTTTTCCCTGATGCGTCGGAGGCTGAGGGGTTTTCCTTATAAAGGTTTACAAAATTATGAGGGGCATGGATAGGATAAATAGACAAAGTCTTTTCCCTGGGGTCGGGGAGTCCAGAACTAGAGGGCATAGGTTTAGGGTGAGAGGGGAAAGATATAGAAGAGGCATAAGGGGCAACCTTTGCACGCAGAGGGTGGTACGGTGTATGGAATGAGCTGCCAGAGGAAGTGGTGGAGGCTGGTACAATTGCAACATTTAAGAGGCATTTGGATGGGTATATGAATAGGAAGGGTTTGGAGGGATATGGGCCGGGTGCTGGCAGGTGGGACTAGATTGGATTGGGATATCTGGTCGGCATGGACGGGTTGGATCGAAGGGTCTGTTTCCATGCTGTACATCTCTATGACCCTATCTGTCTGCAGAGATTCCCCCCACTTTACATGAAGCTGTATCAAGTGGCATTTTTCTGCATTATTCAGTGAAGATTCCTTAATGATTTTTAAGCTTTTACCAAGTCCATTTAGACATTTTCTACTACAATCAACGCATCTTACTCTTTTCAATCTGAAAAGAATCCTGGTTGAAGATTGATCAGTAAAGTAGTTTCCTTCTTGTATATGGATATTACTTTCATCTTTCCCTTCTTCTTTCTGCCTTGGATGAATCTTTGTTAAATATGATCAGTTATAATGTTTCTTTTTCACAATAGATTTTCTTTGTCGGTTTTCCTTCTTCTTTTACTTTTAAAAGAGTCCTTTGTTAAACATTAGTCAGCAAAGATGTCCCATTTTTCAGTATTTATGGGTGTTGTAGTATCCATGGTATTCATGTAATAAAGATCTTTGACACTCTTATTGATGCCAATGGTTCCACTATCTTACTTTTACATCCAGGTATGATGTTGCCATTTGTTTCTTTTTCCCAGACCTTTTTAATAATTAAACTGTTACTTACCTGAGAAAGGATGTATTGGCACTGGAGGAGGTTCACTAGATTGATTCCAGAAATGAGAGGATCAGCTAATGAGGAGATATTGGGTAGTCTGGGTCAATACTCATTGGAATTTAGAAGAACGAGGTGGGATCTAATAGAAACATATAAAATTATGAAAGGAATGGATAAGATCCAAGCGGGGAGGTTGTTTCCGCTGGCGAGTGAAACTAGAACCTGGGGGCATAACCTCAAAATAAGGAGGAGCAAATTTAGGACTGAGTTGAGGACGAACCTCTTCCCCTGAAAGATTGTAAACCTCTGGAATTCACTATCCAGTGAAGCAGTTAAGGCTACCTTGTTGCATGCTTTTAAGTTTTTGAATGGTAAAAGATTTAAAGGTTATGGTGAGTGGGTGGATAAGGGGAGCTGAGTCCAAGAAAAGATCAGCCATGAACTTCTTGAATGGTGGAGCAGGTTTAACGGGCCAAAAGGCCTACTCCTGCTCTTGTTTATTATTTTCCTATGTTCTTAGAACTACTTTCCAATTTTTAAAAAAATCACCCTGCTCAGATGTGTTCCAAAGCACCTCTGAAGGAAATGGGACTTCAATCTGGACTGATTGATTTCTGCACACTTCTAAAATTTCTCAATATGTATGCCTCTTGTGATTACAGGGCATACTGGAATATCCGAACGTTGATTATCCGAATTTTGGCTCATCTGAACAAGGTGTCTAGGTCCCAATGTTTGGCTAAAATGTTTTATCCGAACATTTGGTTATCTGAACATTTGATTATCCAAATAAAACACTCCCCATTCGTGTCGTTGGGATAATCAAGGTTGTGCCGTATAGACTATTTCATGCAATCATAATTTCTTGTACATAGAGTCATAGAGTCATAGAGATGTACAGCATGGAAACAGACCCTTCGGTCCAACCCATCCATGCTGACCAGATATCCCAACCCAATCTAGTCCCACCTGCCAGCACCCGACCCATATCCCTCCAAACCCTTCCTATTCATATACCCATCCAAATGCCTCTTAAATGTTGCAATTGTATCAGCCTCCAGCACTTCCTCTGGCAGCTCATTCCACAAACACGTACCATCCTCTGCGTGAAAAGGTTGCCCCTTAGGCCTCTTCTATATCTTTCCCCTCTCACCCTAAACCTATGCCCTCTAGTTCTGGACTCCCCGACCCCAGGGAAAAGACTTTGTCTATTTATCCTATCCATGTCCGTCATAATTTGGTAAACCTCTAAGAGGCCACGCCACACCCTCCGACGCTCCAGAGAAAACAGCCCCAGCCTGTTCAGCCTCTGCCTGTAGCTCAGACCCTCCAACCCTGGCAACATCCTTGTAAATCTTTTCTGAACCCTTTCAAGTTTCACAACATCTTTTCAATAGGAAGGAGGCCAGAATTGCATGCAATTTTCCAACAGTGGCCTAACCAATGTCCTGTACAGCCGCAACATGACCTCCCAATTCCTGTACTCAATACTCTGACCAATAAAGGAAAGCATACCAAACGTTTTCTTCAATATCCTATCTACCTGCGACTCTACTTTCAAGGAGCTATGAACCTGCACTCCAAGGTCTTACATCCTGCTATTAGACAAGAGCAAGATATTTGTAGCTTATTGACAAGAACAAAGGATTTTAATAAGCTGATAACATACAAATGTAAGTGTAAGGACTTGGTCCCTGATCCAACTAAGATGTCTCAGATTACAACTGCAACTCTGACCTTATCTTCTATTTGACCAGACTTAAAAGTTTAAAGATCTTGCTAGGAACATAGCATTTTCTTGCTATTTATGGGAATTTAATAAATGCTACATGTAAAGCTATTTTATATTAACATTCCTTGTACATATTTGATCAACATATGTATGCAAAATAACATTAAACTATCACATTTGCTTTGAAGTTTGAAAGTCAAGGACACATCCTTGCTATCTGTAGGGACTCTATATTCTGGTTACATTGACCAATAATAAAAGTAGCTCTGTAGTCACAAATGATCATGATATGAAACAGAAACGGAGAGGTCACCCTGTTGGGTGTTTTCTATTGGCCTCTGAATAGTTCCAGAGATGTAGAAGAAAGGATTGCATAGATGATTCTGAATAGGAGCGAGAGTAACAGAGTAGTTGTTTGGGGGACTTTGACTTTCCAAATATTGACTGGAAGCACTATCGTTCAAGTACTTTAGATGGGTAAGTTTTTGTCCAATATGTACAGGAGGGTTTCCTGACAAAATATGTATCAAAATGTGAGTACTGCAGATGCTGGAGATCAGAGCTGAAAATGTGTTGCTGGAAAAGTGCAGCAGGGCAGGCAGCATCCAAGGGGCAGGAGAATCGACGTTTCGGGGATGAGCCCTTCCTGAAATATGTAGACAGGCCAACAAAGTGCAAGGCCATGTTGGATTTGGTACTGAGTAATGAACCTGGCCAGGTGGTAGGTTTGGAGGTAGGTGAGCACTTTGGTGATAGTGATGACAATTCGGTTATGTTTACTTTGGTGATGGAAAGGAATAGGTATATACCGCAGGGCATGAGTTATAACTGGGGGAAAGCCAATTATAATGTGATTAGGCAAGATTTAGGATGCATAGGATTGGGAAGGAAACTGCAAGCGATGGGCAATTGAAATGTGGAGCTTATTTAAGGAAGAACTACTACGTGTCCTTGATAAGTATGTACCTGTCGGGCAGGGAGGAAGTGGTTGAGTGAGGGTGCCATGGTTTACTAAGGAAGTTGAATCTCTTGTCAGGAGGAAGAAGAAGGCTTATGTTATGATGAGACACGAAGACTCAGTTAGGGCGCTTGAGAACTACAAGTGAGCCAGGAAAGATCTAAAGAGAGAACTAAGAAGAGTCAGGAGGGGACAAGAGAAGTCGTTGGCAGATAAGATTAAGGAAAACTCTAAAGCTTTCTACAGATACATCAGGAATAAAAAAAAGATGGGAGTAAGATTAGAGCCAATTAAGGTCAGTAGTGGGAAGTTGTGCATGGAGTCCGAGGAGATACGGGAAGTGCTAAATGAATATTTTTCGTCAGTATTCACACTGCCAAAAGGCAATGTTGTCTAGGGGAATATTGAGATACAGGCTACTAGATGGGATTGAGGTTCACAAGGAGGAGATGTTAACAATTCTGGAAAATGTAAAAATAGATAAGTCCCCTGGACCAGGTGGGATTTATCCTAGGATTCTCTGGGAAGCCAGGGAGATTGCAGAACTTTTGGCTTTGATCATAATGTCGTCATTGTTTGCAGGAATAGTGCCAGATGACTGGAGGATAGCAAATGTTGTCCTCTTGTTTAAGAAGGGGAGCAGAGACGAACCTGGTAATTATAGACCAGTGAACCTTATTTTGGTTGTGGTTAAAGTGTTGGAAAAAGTTATAAGAGATAGGATTTATAATCATCTAGAAAGGAATAAGTTGATTAAGGATAGTCAACAATGGTTTTGTGAAGAATAGGTCGCACCTCACAAACCTTATTGAGTTCTTTGAGAAGGTGACCAAACAGGTAGATGAGGGTAAAGTGGTTGATGTGGTGTATATTGATTTCAGAAGGCATTTGATAAGGTTCCCCACAGTAGGCTATTACAGAAAATGTGGAGGCATAGAATTGAGGATCCGATCAGAAATTAGCTAACTGAAAGAAGACAGAGGGTGATGGTTGATGGGAAATGTTCATCCTGGAGTTCAGTTAGTAGTGGTGAACCGCAAGGATCTGTTCTTGGGCCACTGTTATTTGTCATTTTTATAAATGACCTGGATAAGGATGTAGAAGGATTTGTTAGTAAATTTGCAGATGACACTGAGGTCAGTGGAGTTGTGGACAGTGCAGAAGACATTGCAGTTTACAGAGGAACATAGATAAGCTGTAGAGCTGGGCTGAGAGGTGGCACATGGAGTTTAATGTGGAAAAGTGTGAGACGATTCACTTTGGAAGGAGCAACAGGAATGAAGAGTACTGGGCTAATGGTAAGATTCTTAGCAGTGTAGATGAGCAGAGAGATCTCGGTGTCCAGGTACATAGATCCTTAAAAGTTGCCACCCAGGTTGATAAGGTGTTAAGAAGGCATACAGTGTGTTAGCTTTTATACGTAGTGGGATTGAGTTTCGGAGCCACAAGGTCATGTTGCAGCTGTACAAAACTCTGGTGCGGCCGCATTTGGAGTATTGCGTACTGTTCTGGTCACAGCATAGAGAAGATGTGGAAGCTTTGAAAGAGTGCAGAGGCAATTTACTTGGATGTTCCCTGGTATGGAGGGAAGGTTTTACGAAGGAAGACTGAACGACTTGAGAATGTTTTCATTAGAGAGATGACTTAATTGAGACATATAAGATAATCAGAGGGATAGACAGGATGGACAGTCAGAGCCTTTTTCCTCAGATGGTGATAACTAGCATGAGGGGATATAGCTTTAAATTGAGGGGGGACAGATTTGGGACAGATGTCAGAAGTAGTTTCTTTACTCAGAGGGTAGTAGGGATGTGGAACATCCTGCCTGCAACAGTAGTAGGTGTGTTAACCTTAAAGGCTTTTAAATGATAATTGGATAAACATGTAGATGAAAATGGAATAGTATAGGTTAGATGGGCTTCAGATTAGTTCCACAGGTTTGCGCAAAGAGCCTGTACTGCGCTGTAATGTTCTATGTTCTAATTCTCAACACTCTTGGGTTACTGCAAACTAAACATTATTCATCATATTTCACCTCTTTATGTACAGTTTCAAGCATGTTTAATATTACTTATAAAATGTAGGTAAAATAGACTTTTGAACTGTCATCAAATCTCATCTTTGTGATATGGCTTTTCTAACCTACTCTTAATTTTGGTTGCATGAAAAATTCAACCTTGGTTTGTGCTCGAGAATACCTTGAGATAAGTTTTAACTTTTGGATTGCCGACTATTTCAGCAGTCTCGGCAATAAGTGCACTGACTACTGACAGAAATCAGTGACATCTTGCCAGATTAGGAACATACCTCCATTTTCTTTCACTTGAACCCCCAGTCCACACTGTCGCCAACCTCTTGCTGTCCTTTTCAGATTAAATTAATGCTAATCCTTTCTCTACGGATGCTGTTAGAGCTGCTGAGCTTTTCAAGCTTTTAGATTTTTATTTTATATTTAAGTCTTGTAGGAAAGTTTTCCCCTTTCACAGAGCAATTATGAATATTAAATCAGAATCCATTTATTATGAGCACATAAATAGAAAAGGAGCCGAACTCTATCGGTTATATTTTCATTCTGTTCAGCAGTTTTACTCAAACGATTGTGATCCTACATTTGAAATACTATTTAGCTTTCTCTCTATTCAATCTCTTCTTGTACATATAGGGTTAAATGTTTACTGCAAATGTGCATGTTCAAGATTAAAACCAATATCACACAAAAGTTATGAACAATAATTATTGAAACAGAGTCAGATTTTGCAATGTAAAATTAATCTTTTGTACTTTGCCATCAGTTTTCTGTCATATTATAAATTAATGAAGGTAGTGAAAAGATAAAACTTTCATGAATTTCTGAAAAGTCTGTTTAATTAGAATAGTTTATCAATTTGCCACGCAAAGAACATTACGTAAGTTTAGAAGCAAAGTTATATTGTCAAAGCTCCATAATTAGTTTAGAATTCATATGGTAATTAATTAAATAAGGAGTCATATCTATGACCAGTGATATATCATTTGGAACAATATATATGATCTATGATATATCATTAGGAACAGCATATAATCACTTAATCTCTAAGTAGGAATGACACATGATCAGTGATATAACAATAAGAATGGCATGTATGATCAGTAATACATTAATGTTGGCTTGAGAAGGAAGTCCTCTTATTTGATTTATTACATACAGGATGCTTACTGTGAAAAATTGGATAACAACATAAACATTTGTTGAGCCACCTTACTTGAGGTGAGTCCTTGCAGTATGAAATAACTCCACAGAGACCAGTATCCCATCATCAAGTGCACTTTTAATGCAGCTGGAGAGTCCTTGACACTAATCCAGCACCCTCTAAACCAGCTCTCAGAGTTAACAGGATGGCCGAGATTCCCATCCTTATCTATCAGTCAGTACTCCCTATTTGGATCAGGTTCACAGCCCCAATCAGGGAACTCATATTCTATGAGGTCTACCTAGCTGACCTCATTACACTCGCTCCACAGTACGCGATGCAATTATCACAAATGTGATGTGATGATTTCATTTCTTAAATTAATTCTTACAGATCTTTTGAAGAAAGAAAACACGTGCTGTTAGACAGCTTCTACCACTCCAGATTAGCCCAAAACACTTTGCATTTAATTAAACACATTGTGTCACATAGTCATTGCTGCTATGTAACAACAATGTCTGCAACAGCAAATTTGAACGCAAACAGCAATAAACTTACTGAGGTAAGTATATAAGTGAAATAAAACAATTCAGAAAATACTCAGTTCTGGGGAGCCATAACAACAATACCATTTCAGGTTGATAACTTTTCATCAAAACTGATGCACAAGTTCTGACAAGAAGAATATTAATTCTATTTCTCTCTCCACATCTGCTGACAGATGCATTGGGTGGAATCTCATAAAGGCATGATCAAAGTGGGCTATGGTGACAATGGCAAGATTTGTGACAAAATCGCACAAGAAGCTGGTTGAGGTCCGTATTGGTGCCTTGAGTGACTCGCTATATCTGTTATGCAAGACAAGGTTCTATCTGGGCAACAGTGAGTTGACCATTAAGGCAGATTATAGCTTGTTAAATGCCTCATTAACACCTCTGTTTACCTCAGTAATATTTTATTTAATGCATAACCAAATATGCTAACCAAGTTAGACATAAGGAATTCTCAACATGGAAGTCAGAACAGGTAACAGGTGACTTCAGTTCACTGCTGGCTTTGAGGAGTCTCCATGTTGCTCAACACCAAAGAGCATCTGGAGCATTCGTCACAATCACCCCTCATTTAATGACACCGGGGTCTGATATTTGCCCACGCCACATACTCATCATGGCACAGCTCCAATCCACTGGCAAGCCACTAAGGAAGCACAGATTTGCATTGTAAGGTACATCGGCAAGTATGGAAAGACTGCTGCAAAGAAACGTTTTGTGCAGTGATAGGGAGCCAGCTGTCTGATCGGATCAGGCTAAATCTCAGGGCTACTTACATGCTCTCTTAGTGTTGAACTACTCAGCACCTACCTGCTTGCCCACCCTTAAATCAGATGTAGGGGTAGATGATTAATGTGGCGGGTTTGGTAAGATGCAGCAAGAAATCTTGTTGGGCTTTGCGGCAAGAAACCTTCCAAAAACTCTGCAAAAGTTGCTTGTAGCCAAAAAATGTAAAATTCAGCCTGCTGAGTATTTTGAACATTTTCTGTTTCTACAACTGTAATAAATGATTCGTTAAAGCAAAATTAGTTACTTTTTGTTATATTGGGCGAGAGTTGAACATTAGCCATGACTTTGCGGTACTCCATCTGAATTTGCACTATAGGGATGATTCAACATATATCCATCGTGATGATGCTGTGGCTTTAAGAGATATATTTTGTTTTGAATTCTTTTAAGAGAGAGATTGAATGAGAGCTGCCAAGCAGTCTGTGGTAATGAGGCCTTGGGTTGTTTTTTAAAGTTGGAACAGTAGAAGCAGCCTGGATAGGTGTGGACAGTTCTCACAGACCAGGCTATCTAGTTTTTTATTTAGCTTTTAGTTTTAGCTTTAAGCAGTTACTCTTTGAGTCTCAACAGGACCAAAGCTGCTGGAGTTTTGAAGTAGTAGAAGTTATCTTTCCCCTTCCTCGGTTACAGCTAGAAGCTATGATTTCTCTCTGCCACTGGGTTACCTGTGAGTTAAATTCAATTTTCAGAATTTGCCTTTTGCCAAGGGGCGTGCTTATGGGATGTTACTATAATGGAACAGTTAGAGTCATAGAGTCATAGAGATGTACAGCCTGGAAACAGATCCTTTGGTCCAACCCATCCATGCCGATCAGATATCCCAACCCAATCTAGTCCCACCTGCCAGCACCCGACCCATATCCCTCCAAACTCTTCCTATTCATATACCCATCCAAATGCCTCTTAAATGTTGCAATTGTTAATTAGTTATAGTTACTGAATCTATTATTCCATTAAATTTTCCAATAGAGTTAGGTTATTCTAAGTTCTTCTTTCTTTTGTTTTACTTTAACTATAGGTTTTAAATAAATTGTGTGTTGCTTAATGTTGAGCAGTTTAACCAATTGAATTGCATCTGGAATGTAGATTTTTATGTTTGACTTTAAAATAAGTAAACATTAGGGTCTAGACTATCTTCTAAAAATATTTCCGGGGGGTCTGGTCTGGTTGAAGATACCAACCATCCATCTTTAATATAGACATGCTTTGGCATCTAGTTTTCAACTTTGCCTTTGTAGACAAAGGAAAGAATGCAGTTCTGAACAGTTCACCTCAGTGTGTCCCTGGGGTTCCAAACTAAGAATTGCTGCTGCTGTAAAAATAGAAACTATTTGAGGCAAACCAGCATAATGTATGAAAATCCTCAGGCAATCAGCAATTTATTTCCACAGCTACCTTTATCCTCATCAACATTTACAGCCACATGGACAGTAAAACTGTACAAGTGTAAATATAAACTGTAAGGTATAAGGAAAAGCAGGATGTAGAACTACAGTGCTTGAGTAAAGGAGACAGCATAAACTGGAACAGGGCAATTGGAAGAGGAAGAGTGTCTCATCAAACTGAGTCAGTCAAGGAGAACAAGAAATTTGAATTGAGGGATGGTGAAAAGACTGTGGAGGTTACAAGACGTTTCATGAAAAGGGACCTGGGGGAAGCATTTTCACGCAGAGGGTGGTGCATGTATGGAATGAGCTGTCAGAAGTAGTAGTGGAGGCTGGTACAATTACAGCATTTAAAACACATCTGGTTGGGTACATGAATAGGAAAGATTTAGAGGGATAAGTGCCAAATGTTTGCAAATGGGACTAGATTAATTTAGGATAGCTGGTTGGCATTGACTGAAGGCTCTGTTTCCCTGCTGTACAACTGTAAGACTCTAAGATATAAGTAGGCAAGGATGGGCAAATGATGTACTATGTCAAAAAATGTGAAGTTGTCCATTTTGACAAAAAGAATATGAAAAAAGAATATTATCGAGGTGATAATAGATTGCATAACTCTGAGAGACAAAGACATCTGGGTATTCTTGTGCATGAATCATAAAAAGTTATATAGATACTGCAAATGATTAGGAAAGCTAATAATTTGCCATTATTTATCACAAGGGAATTTGCATATAAAAGGAAGGCGGTTATGCTTCAACTATACAGGATATGTTGGACTGGGATGGAAAAGGTCAGAAATCACATGACATCAGGTTGAACAGGTTTCTTTGAAATCATCAAATTTCGAAGGTGAAGTCAACTGACAAAGGAGCAGTGCTCGGAAAGTTTGTGACTTCAAATAAACCTATTGGACTATGACCTGGTGTGGTGTGACTTTTAACCTTGTCAATTATATTGGGCACTGGTGAGATGGCATCAGAAACACAGTGCACAGTCATTAGATTAGATTACTTACAGTGTGGAAACAGGCCCTTCGGCCCAACAAGTCCACACCGACCCGCCGAAGCGCACCCACACAGACCCATTCCTCTACATTTACCCCTGCACCTAACACTACGGGCAATTCACCTAACCTGCACATTTTTGGACTGTGGGAGGAAACCAGAGCACCCGGAGGAAACCCACACAGACACGGGGAGAATGTGCAAACTCCACACAGTCAGTCGCCTGAGGCAGGAATTCAACCCGGGTCTTTGGCAACAATGCTAACCACTATGCCACCGTGCCGCCCACTCTAACTTTTATTTGGAAGGATGTGAATGTGTAGGAGTCAATTCAGAAAAAGCTCACTAAACTAACAGTTGGAACTGGAGGAGTGTTATCTTGTAAGGAAAGTAGTTAGGTTTTTATCCATTGGAGTTCAGAAGAGTGTGGCAACTTGATTGAAACGTATAGAATCCTGAATGTTTGACAAGGTGAGTATTAGAGGATGCTTCCACCAAAGGGAAAATCTAGAACTTGTGGTGATTGTTTCAAAATCAGGGGCTGCTCATTTAAAATAGAGATTAGGCATTTCATTTCGCTCAGTGGGTCATGAGTCTTTCCCAGAAATCTTTCCCCGAAACGGGGTGATAGAATCAGAGACCTTGATTATTTTTATGGTCGAGGTGGAGATTCTTGTCAAGAAAGGCGGTGAAAGGTTATCAGGAATAGGCAGTAAAGTGAACGTGGTGTTAAAATCAGACCAACATAATCCTGTTGGATGGTGGAGCAGATGTAAGGACCTGAATGGCTTGTTCCTGCTCCATATTCATAAGTTTGTATAATGTTCATTTGTTGAACTAGAATGTGAAGAAGAGTTGCAATATGATATGGAAAGGTTGAGAAAGGAAATGTGTACTCAGCAAGATGTTCAACAGTGTTTCTGTTAATTCAGGCTGAAGTGGCTGCTCAATGTTGTATTGGGGCAACAAGAGCACAGATAGGGAGAGTGCCTATTGATAGATCACTTCGGCAAACAACTGTGAGGATAATTAGTTCTGTGTAAATGCAGAAGCAACTTCAGAAGAGAGTACAGGGAATGCAGATAAACTGAAAAATTCCATAGTTCTGACTGGAATGCACTACACCACTGTTAGCTTTATGAAAATAGCACCTTACTGTCTGCCTGTTAACATATGTTGAACAGCTGTGTGCATGGTATGACTTGTCACGAGAAAAGGTTGAAAATCTATATGTACAAGAGGCACAATATCTAAATGTAAACACGACTAGGTGCACTACTTTAGCAAATATTGTCCAGAATTTGTGTATTTTTGTTTATTTTTACATGTTGGCTATGCCTTTAAATCTGGTTGCTGTAGATTAGGAGTTTCAAAGAAAATGAGTGGAGTTCAGATCACTGCGCTCTGTTCATTTTGATATATACACTATAGAGTTAGTTCAAAGTGGTTGACTTTGTACTGTAACTTGCAGAGAGGAACGAAAGTAACTTTGAACATGCCAACATGTTACAATTTGATCTGCTGAATGGACAGCTAATTATTTTGAATCCAACTGTCAGTTAAAAATATCCAACAGGCTGTGGCACTGGTGAAAAAGCCTTTGAAGTGTCTGGTTCTGCTTCATAATATTTGAGTTATCGTGGTTAAGCTGGGTGGAACTCTGACAGAAAATTATGATGTAGAGTCAATAGTTCCCATAGTCAGAAAGAGCAATGAGAAAGTCTTTGGTTTGGGTGAAAAGAAATCATGGTACTGTTACTTCACCTCATTAATTTATTTTAAAATTTATTATGAATATTATTATTTATTGACAAGCTGGTAGATGTCAGACCTTTTTATGAAAGTGTAACTGGATCATATTAGGCAGTTTATCTGATTGTGTGTTGTTTGATGAACAAATCGACTTACTTCTATAAACTTAGAAGTGCAGTTGATTTGATAGCTTTCGCAGCTTGTGATAAATTGGTCCAATATAAAAGATTTTTTAAAACTTTATTTTTGTAGCACTCTTTCACATTCTCAATTTTCCAAAGCACTTTATAGCGAATGAAATAAATTTTGAAGTGAAGTCCCTCTTCAAATATAACAGTCAATCTGAGTTCCTTGAGGTCTCACAAAATAACATTGAGATTAGCAAGGAAATGCTATGTGTTAATGATATTGGTTGAGGGATAAATTGGCTGTAAGAAAGAAGCTGTACATTTTTAATTAAAATTTGTGCTTGAGGTTTGCGAGAGCTATTTAATCTGGGTGAGCATCGAGAGTTTAAATTAAATACAGAAAGTTGGTGCTTGTTGACAACCATAGGATAGGATGCAGAACAGATAGCCAGAGTTACTAATAAAGCACTTCAGTGTCACATAGAGTTGGAAAACTGAGTGTAACCAATAAACAGATCTGCTTTCAGCAAAGCAAAACAAAGCCAAGCATTGGGTTTAAAATATGAGAAAAATTTTCATACAAGAAACCTTAGGAGAATACATGTCTGGTATTGAAAAGATAAGGGATTGATTTTTAAAAAAGAAGTAGTTTTTAGATGTCTTGAAAGCTCCAAGGGAACACACAAACTACTGTTGATTGACAATATCTTCCTTTGAAATGCAAAAGGTCCAGAAGGTATGTTTAGTTTATATGCTTTGCTCTGTCTTTAATTCCCTGACCAACAGTTTGTAAGAAGTCACTAACTTAATAAGTCACTGTTCCTGATAGAAATCTTGCAATCTGCACAAGGGGTGGAAAATTACTGAAGAATATTTAGACATATGCTCACTGTCAACAGTCTTTACTTTTGTAGTTGGAACAAAGAACTAGACAACTCTTTGATAATTGTAGTTTAAGGTGGATTTTGATAGGATTTTGTCTGGATTCTGTTCTGCACAGTTTGGGAAGAAAGGGTCTAATTATAATCACAAAAGATAATTCAATCCTTAGGCCAAACAGCTTGTTTAGCTGCTACAGTGCATATTTGGCATGAATGTAATCACTCAGTGTGTATCACAATTCAGTGAAAATTGTGACTAAAAGGTGCATTGTTAGCAATGGTAATTGATAGTAAATTTACTGTATTTTCAAATCTTGTAATGTTTAAATGTTTTCTCAACTCATAATTTTCACATCTCCAAAATAGAGTAAACTGTCAGAGGCAGATTGCAATATCTTACACTTGGATACCAGATATGAGAACTGATCTTCTCTATTTCAGCTAGCTGTTCAGAATCTTTAACAGTCAGCTGGAATGACAAACTCAACCTTGATTTAACATCTCATTCAAATGAAGGCACCTCTGAGATTGAGCCAGAGTCATACAGCATGTAAAGAAACCCTTTGGGTTCAACCAGTCCATGCTGAACTAAAGTAATCCCACCTGCCCACTCCTGGCTTATATTCCTCCAAACCTTTCCTATTCATGCATTTATACAAATGTCTTTTAAATGTTGAAATTATACCCATATCCACCACTTCCTCGGGAAATCCATTGCACACATGAATCATCCGCTGAGTAAAAAAATTGCCCCTCATGTCTTTTTTAAATCTCTCTCCTCCCACTTTAAAAATGCATCCCCTAGTCTTGAAATTCCCCATCCTAGAGAAAAGGCAACTACCATTAACTCTATTTATGCCCCTCAATATTTTACAAACTTCCATTACATCTCTTCTTAACCTCCTGTGCTCCAGTGAAAAAAGTCCCAGCCTATCCAGCCTTTCTTTATAACTCATGCATTCCATACATAGCAACATCCTAGTAAATCTCTTCTGAACCCTTTAATAATATTCTTCCTATAACTGGGCGACCAGAACTGGATGCAATATTCCAGAAGAGGCCTCATCAATGTCTTGTACAACCTCAACATGACTTCCCAACTCCTATACTCAAAAGACTGAGCAGCGAAGACAAGAGTGCCAAACACCTTTTGAACCACCTTGTCTACATCGGACACAACTTCAAAGAATTATGTATGATAGATCTCTTCCTCAGTACAGCGCTGGATTATCATAATATTACTATTATGTTTCTATATTCATGTTCTGGAATAGTGCTTATCATCTTCACACTCAGAGGCAAAAATGTAATCAATGAGTCAGGATTAACATATTATTAAATGCCATATATTCCATACAATAACATAGACAAAGTAACTGCAGCTGTTGGCAATGTCTTTTGTGTGTACACTTGAAAATGTTACATGAAAAAATCCAACTCACAAGAGCTCTACAAGGTCTGAATTTATATTTTACTGCATCAAAATGTACTGTTGGACTACAGCCTGGTTATATGGTGTCTTCATTTTGTTTGATATACAAAATTACATCAAAGAGAAATTTTAAAAAGTGATTCACCCCTTGTATAGAATGGCCCAATTTGCATTTTATCTTGAAGACCAGAGACAAATAAGGATTTCTAAATTAAACAATTGTTACAAGTTTGCAGCTCAAAAAGGCTTGATGTAATTAGATTCAAGCTTGAGAGAGTGTTTATAGTTTTGCTTTGTATAACTCAGAAATTAATCACATAAAAATTACCAGTAGCATGGCAGATTTATATTTGTTGTTATTAGAAAATGTTTCAAGAATATGTTTTGCTTTCCCTGTCACCTCTTAAGTTAAGATGTGAGTCCACTTATTGCATCTTCAGCTTCCATTTTACATGTCCCAATGTTTAGACCAAGCTATAGTTGAATATAAAGAGAGAAAACAACATAATGTCTTATTAATTCAAACTCAATTAATACACAGATTTCTCATGCAAACATTAATGGTTATGAAAGGTTTAACTGAGGAGCTAAATTGAAGTTTGCTTACTCTGACATTTAGCTTGGTCAGTGAAGAGTAGCCGCGAGGAAGCTGAAACAGTTCTGGTCTGTTCTAGTTGGAGATAATCATGTTTTCAACCCCTCATATTGCCATCGTTACAAAGTAACCTGCATATCATTGAATCATAGAGTTCCTACAACTCTATGTGGAAACAGGCCATTTGGTCCAACAAGTCCACATCAACGCTCCAAAGAGTATTCCACCCAGATCCATTCCCCTCCCCTCACCCCTGATTAATGTATCTACTCTACACATCCCTAAACACTATGGGCAATTTAGCATGGGCAATTTACCTAACCTGCACATCTTTGGACTGTGGGAGAAAACCCATGCAGACACGGGGAAAAAGTGCAAACTCCACACAGACAATCACCCGAGGCTAGAATCAAAGCCAGATCCCTAGCACTGTGAGGTAGCAGTGCTAACCACTGAGCCACCGTGCATATAATGACTAAGGAGGAATAAAACTTATGTTGTTACCTAAGATAAGCTCCTCTTCTGCTGAGATATATCTGTGATTCACCCTTCACCCCAAGCATCTAAAATACCCCTGGATTTGCATTGGAAGAAGTGCTGGTGGCACCATTTCAGGCTTGAACAATGTTGCTATTTGAGCCCCAATATGAAGAGATCAGCAGTGAGAAGTAGCTGATGAGAAATTTTAAAACAAGTGTTTCTATTTGAAGTGCATCAACTTTTGAGAAAGGAGCAACCAGTCAGTTAGCAGCTGAAATGTATTGAAAACAGAAATTAGTCAGCATATATTTGTGGAAACTGAGACAGGTAAAAACTCCACTCTAAAGCACCAAAAAAGCCTTTGCAGGGTCTACAGATAACCATATCTACACATTTTAGCAATAGATTCAAGTTGCAATTGGGCAGAGAAGTAGACAATGTTGGGTTCCCATTGCTAAATTAAAATCCGATGAGAAAGTGTAGAAAATTTACCTGCATGGTGTAATCCTGGGCTGGAAGCTGTAAAACAGGGGAAATTATGTGCTTATCATTAAAATGAGCATTGAATGATGTTATCACACACTGCAGAGAAAATAATAAATATGGGAGCCAAATGTTTACATTTAGTTAAGGCAGCAATATTGAAGCAAAGTTAAAAGAAGTGTGTTGCCAACAGAAAAAAAAACTAATGTGTGACTTTGAGGCAAGAAAATGTTATTATTATAATTCAGGAAATATTTAAAACATGAAAAGAGCATGAAACACATTTTATCATAGAATAAAAAGGTTGAAATCAATTCAAGAAAGAGCATGGAAAAGCTTCCTTAAGACAACAAGAAACATCTTAAAAAGGCAGGATTCCTCAATTTTGATTCCTGAAAACAGGAATATTATGCTCATACTTCTGAACAAAGTGTTTTAACATCCACAAGCTTTGAAATCTTTGCAAGAATTTTTGGATACTGCTGCTGTACAGAAATATTTCAGAGCTGGAAGCAGGAAAATCACAACACAACAACCAGTGAACACAATTTAATGTTTCATTCAAAGAGTTTGATATAATTCAATAAATTACAGAATTCACAAAATGTCATAAATAAATTTAAAAAGCTGAAAAGACACAAGCAATTTACAATAATTTAATAGTTAGCTGTAATCTGGATTACAAGAAGATAAGTTTATAGAATATTTGATTTGAAATACTACCGCAATTATACAGATGTAAAATACCTTTAAGTTCAGAAGATTGATCAACATACCCCACAAATAAGAAGAAATGTATGAAGGCATACTGTGTCCCAGCAGACTCAACTTTGGTGAATTTCATAATAGAACACAACATTAGACTTCATGGAGAAAACAGTTCATTAAGTTGCTTCAAAAATCAAATCAGAAGAGAACAAGTTAACACTATACTTCATTCAATTGCCCCTGTAGCTAATGATGCACAATGCTGCCAAAAATCAGATGACCAACTGATAACATTCTGAAAGCTTTCAACAATTACTTTAAATGAAAAACAAATAGAGTTTTTGAACTGTCAAGAATTAACAGAAGAGTTCAACTTCCAGGGGCATACATGGAAAATTACATTAGTAACTTCTCCAAGTTAGTTGAAACCCATGAAAATAGAGCCTTGTAAATAGATTAGATTCTCTACAGTGTGGAAACAGGCCCTTCAGCCCAACAAGTCCACACTGACTCTCTGAAGAGTACCCACCCAAATCCATTCCCCTTTTGACTAATGTACCTAACACTATAGGCAATTTAGCATGGTCAATTCACTTGACCTGCACATCTTTGGATTGTGTGAGGAAACTGGAGCACCCGGAGGAAACCCACACAGACACGGGGAGAATGTGCAAACTCCACACAGTCAGCCACCCAAGGCAGGAATCGAACCTGAGTCCTTCATGCTGAGCCACCGTTAGAATTCATAAGAGACAAGAATTGTTGTAGGAACTTTTGATCAGTCTTGATCAGATCTATTACAGTTCAAAGAGCATCTAATTTTGGAAAAGGTCATTCAAATCATCTTGGAAGTAGAAACTATGAAAAATTTCAGGAAAGTCCTGAGAGGGGAAGCGAAACTACATCACAGCAGAGCATTGGAACTTAATATCCTCATGAGGTTCAAACACAATTAATGGGAACACAGAATTACATATAAAGACTAAGTAAAAATCTGAAGATAACAAATGATATGGAATTTTCTGAATTGAAAATGGCTTTTACCTTTTGTTTTCTAAGAAATTAATTTTGCAGTTTAAGATGTGCTATGGTTTACCTGCTGTTTGTAGATTGTCAAGTGATTTTGGATAAAAAAAACAAGGAAGGTTTTAGGGAGAGAAGAGATGAAGTTTGTGGCACTTAATCACTGGCAAATCTTGCTTTGAAAAGATTACAGTGCCCCCATGCTAATGGTTCCCATGCAGGTAAAACCACCATAGTCTTACCAGACCAAAGGGCTGCTTACTTATCATAAGTAAGAGATAACTGTTCACGGTTTAACCTGAGATCAGGTGAGAGGAGAAGTTGAGAAGTTCAATCTTTCATGATAACCTCTGTCAGTGTGAGAGGTAAACTTTTTCTGAACTTAGTTTTGTGTTTTACAACCTTAGTTGTCAGTCGTCTCTCACTGTCACTCAGCAGAAATGTCTGGCAACTTAATAAAGTTTGCAAATATCAATGTTTCTGATCAGTTTATAAACCCTGAAAAGCTACGTTGTGGCCATTTTTCCAAAGATTCAGGTTAAACTTAATATCAATTCGAACTGAGGATCTTTCCTTAGTCAATAGCTGTCAGCATTTTGATTTTGTTGACAAGAAACCTGACAGACCATGAGAAGAAGTCACATTTTATTCCTTCCTTTCAGAATATAGAGAGATTTTTGCTTTTGGTTTGGGTTGAATAAAGGGAAAGTTAGTGCTCATTCTGCTTTATAGTCTAGATATTGCCCAGTGTTTGCCACTTGTTTTATAAATAGGTTTTGTGTTATAAAAAAATGGATAATTTTGAGTTAATTAAAAAGCTTGGTGAAAGTCTCTTTTTCTTGATAGTAAAACAAAAGCAGATTAACTGGCCATTCTAGGAATGAATTAACACAGCTGTGTTAGTGATGTGACTGGTGGAGTAGTGAGTCTTGATTATGACTGCATACTTCCTGTTACAGTCAGAACAGTCTAGACAGTCAGATGATAAAGCAACACAAGTCAACACAACATCTACCATTAACAGTGGAACTTCACAGAGCTCTGGACAGGCTACTGAATGGCATATTGCTACATCAATTGTACACCCGCACTACATAGCTGACCTACATACAATATGTGATATAAGCACATGGCCATGTCTCAGAGTCTAAGATCTATCCTGGGACAGGCTAAGCAAAGACATGCCAGAGAATTCCTAGAGGCCTGGCACTTCAACCACAACGCCATAAACAAACACATAGATCTAGATGCCATCTATCAACCCCTCAGAAAACGAACAGGAAATGACATCACCACAAACCCCAGCAACCCCATCCAGGACAAACATATAAATAGAAAGCAGGAGACAACAGCTTCGCTTCACTTGGAGGTCGCCACTAATGATGTTACCTCGCCAGGTAATGAAACGTCTCGATATCAAACCTACAGCTCAGCGAGCAAACCTACACCCTAAGTCAGAGGGTGTAAGCACAGTAGTCAAGGATAGCCTCAGTGTAGGGGCTTGGGCTTGCTCAGGCATCTGGTTGAAGTACTCATGGAGAGGGGGTTGGTACCTCTTCAGTGTGGTGGCTTCAGTATCTTCAATTTTGTAGTTTCAGCTGCACAGAGACTCACCCAAACAGGTGGCAGTCAGAAGTGAACATGCATCTACAAATGTGAGAACTCATTAACAACTGACGCTCACCCACATCAGCCGTGTGCCCTCAAAAGATCTCCTTTCTCCCACTGTGATTTTGTTCAACCCGGGGATCTGCAGCTGGAGTGGAGGGAGCCTTCCTTGGGAGGAAAAAGAGTTAAAATGGAATTGAGGGGTAAATTTTTCACACAGAGGGTTGTTCATATGTGGAATAGAAAGCCAGAAGAAGTGGTAGATACAGGTACGGTTAAAACATTTAAAAGACATTTTGATAGGTACATGAAGAGGAAAACTTTAGAGGGATATGGACCAAATACAAGCAAATGGGACTAGTTTTGTTTTGGGAAACCTGATCAACCTGGAGGAGTTGGAGCGACGAGTCTGTATCTGTGCTGTGTGACTCTATGATCCAACAGAATTAGATGTAACTATGTTAATGGACAAGTCACACAAGCTTGACACATGGATAATTGTCAGGTATTACTTGACCAAATGGCTCTGGCAAAAAAGTGTACCGTTCTAGAACACACTGTCTATGTGGATTGGCCCCAAGATGAAAGGAAGGGTACAGCTGTTGCTACAACATTAAGAATACCATGTATTTGAGAACATTCATGTTGCCCAGAACTTGTATGTCAGACAAAGGAGTGAGAAAGTGCACTCAGCATCCTGCAATTTTATTGATGCAGTTCAAACATTTCCTAAGAGAACTAAAATTGATTGATCAAAGTAAACATAATGTGGAGGAGCCAGTGTTGGACTGGGCTGGACAAAGTTAAAAATCACACAACACCAGGTTATAGTCCAATAGGTTTATTTGGGAGTACTAAAAGGAGCAGCACTCCAAAAGCTAGTGCTTCCAAATAACCTGTTGGTCTATAACCTGGTGTTGTGTGATTTTTAATGAAGTAAACATAATCACTAGAAGACCTCAGAGGCCTTTCAGGTCTAATGACTGAGCCAATGAAGAAAACTGAAGCTGCAGAAAACAATCATGTTGCTGTCCAAAATCTGTATCATTAAAAAAACACTCAGTCAGGGAAAATCATTTACACGGAGTCTAACGTATATTTCACATTACGTAGGGGTGAACCCTCAGAGTTCATGATGCTATGGAAAATGTTTTCCATCCCTGATACCAGTGAAGAGTTCCTACCAGAAAATCCTGAGAAAAAGCCCTCAATATTTCTGCTACAATTGAACAATACAGTCCACCTGAGATTATCAGTGAACTTTTAACCCAGCAAGTACTGACAGCACGGTAGTCTGCTACAGATGGCAGTCATGCGCTGATCAGAACCACTGATGATGTTCGTGTGAAAGACATTTACTGCACCTGTCAGAAAGAAACACATCGCATAGTGGAAGAAATCCAAAGCTTCCAACATTATGTGAGAGATTAGTCAAACATTAAAACAAAAAAAAAGCAAATTACTGCAGATGCTGGAATCTGAAACCAAAAGAGAAAATGCTGGAAAATCTCAGCAGGTCTGGCAGCATCTGTAAGGAGAGAAAAGAGCTGACTTTTCGAATCTAACTGATCCTTCGTTAAAGCTAAAAAAAAGGGGAGAAATAGGGAGATATTTATACTAGGCTGAGAGAAGGTGAGTCATGGCTCTAGAAGCAAAGGTAGCAATAAAGAGGTGATAATGACAGTGCATAGAGAGATAGGGAGATTAGGAGCTGTGAATGACCAAGGCTGAAGTCAGTGCAATGTGACAAAATATGTGGGAGATGGGGGGGAGGGGTGAAGCAGAGGCAAAATGGGAACGGTAGCAAAGGGGGAAGGTGATGAGAGAGTGGGGAGTGAGAGAAAGAGAGACAATCAAGAAATAAGAGGTACAGAACAGTGAAAAAATATATTTAAAAAAATAAATGAAATAAAATTATCTGAAGTTGTTGAATTCAATGTTGAGACCAGCAGGCTGTAACGTGCCTAGTCGGAAGATGAGATGCTGTTCCTCCAGTTTGCGTTGAGCTTCACTGGAACATTGCAGCAGGCCAAGGACAGACATGTGGGTATGGGAGCAGGATTGTGTGTTAAGTGTCTTCCAGATGGCATCTGCAGTAATTTGCTTTTATCCAGTGTTTAACTCACTGCCAGCTCTCTTCCAGCCCCCACATATTTTGTCACGTAGCACTGGCTTCAGCCTTGGTCATTCACAGCTCCTAATCTCCCTATCTCTCTATGCACTGTCATTATCACCTCTTTATTGATACTTTTGCTTCTGGAGCCAGGACTCACCTTCTCTCAGCCTCATATAAATACCTCCCCATTTCTCCCTTTTTTTTGACAAAGGGTCAGTTAGACTCGAAACATCAGCTCTTTTCTCTCCTTACAGATGCTGCCAGACCTGCTGAGACTTTCCAGCATTTTCTCTTTTGGTGTCAAAAACAAAAGATATTCATCAACGCTGTCATCTTCAAATACACAACCATGAACTTAAGATAAGATAGAGAACCAAAATTAATACCGGCATCAACAGGCAAACATGTTGTGAGATAAAGCATCCTTCAGTGTACAAAGTATGATTAACATCAAGATCAACAATCTTCAAGCCAATGGTCTACTGATCTTCCAAGGGAAAATAAACACATTTTGGGTGAACTGTCAAACCACAGGTTTGCTTGAATTTGTGAAGCCAGAGGCTTGAAGGAGACAAAGGGTAATGATAAATGTTGTATAGTTCTTTATAACATTGTATAATGGACTATCTAGGGGAAAACAAAGCCTGGAGAAGAGGCTTATGCAGTTCTGGGCTGTTTGTAGTTGGAGTTACCACCAGTGAAATGTTACCTGCATTTCATTCCTAAGATATAATAAAACTTATCATTAAAATCAGTGTCACTTCTACCGTGATTTCCTCATTGTTCATGTTCACCTCAAATTACTAGAAAGGCCCTTAGAAGGTAAGTAGGTGACAGTATTCAACCAAACATTCCTAGTCCTTTTCATTATCTATTGCAGGTTTGTTAACACAATTTAAAAGTAAATCACCCTTGCGTATGCACACCTCTACCAAATGCAGGCATGTATTGCTTAACATAAGTTTGAAGAAAGAGAAGAAAACCTATATTTTAAGAATGATTTTCATGACTGC
This sequence comes from Chiloscyllium plagiosum, assembly GCF_004010195.1. NCBI lineage: Eukaryota > Metazoa > Chordata > Chondrichthyes > Orectolobiformes > Hemiscylliidae > Chiloscyllium > Chiloscyllium plagiosum. The sequence continues at coordinate 7,582,349 of NC_057729.1, read as the reverse complement.
AGAGCATCTCGGAGCACTTTACAGTGGGTGAAGTACTTTAAAAGTGTCATCACTGATGTAATGTATCCAACATGGCAGTCAATTCGTGCACAGCAACATGATGATGACCAAATAATCTGTTTACTTCGTGACAATCGAGTAATAAATGTTGGCCAGACAAGGGGTGTAATTTTATTCTTTGTCAAAATAGTGTCATGGCATCTTTTATGTTCACCTGCAAAGGTTAATGTGTCTTTCAGATGACATATTGAGTGCCTTTCAACACTCAATGCAGCACTCCTTCTGTTCGACCCTGAGGTGTCAGCCTTGATTTATGCATTCAAACCGCTGGATTTGGGCTTAAACCTACAATCTTCTATCTCAGAGGCAATTTTATCCCTATCTGAGCCACAAATGATGTGCGTTTGATACATCAGAGTTATTATTGAGAAGATTCTTGTGAGCATTCTTCTGAATAATGGAATTTCTTCAACCCCGCTCTTTCCTTCTTCATAACAATATTAAATTAATAGTCACTTGTCACTGAAGGCCATCGAAAAGGAAATAATTTTTCCCAATTTATTCTTACAAATACTTCAGAGTTTTGAAAACCTCCAATAAATTTCCTCCACTCCAAAGAACGTATTCCCAATGTCTCAAATGCTGTCAAGTAGCCATTATTTTTAATTCCTGACATCTCTCTGGTGAATCAACACTGCACACTGTTAATTTTAATACTAATTCTATTAATGTAGTGCCATGAACTGCATGCAGTACTTTTAAGTACTGAACCAATCTATCTCTGCTTTGGAACACTAAGTTTATCTAGCCTCAAATGTTACTTGTCTTTTAATGACATTTTCTATCTCTACTTATGTTCCCTTTTTGTGCATAAATGTCCTGCCATTTTTTCCTATGTCACAAAAGTGTCTATGCTTCTAAAGTATTTACTATTCTATGACAAATTTGAAATCCATGATGTTGATGAAAGCTGAGAAACCCTCGCTCACTAGTAGCCTGATGTATAGATAAGGAGGGACACCATTTCAACTAGGACAGCACATCCATTCTAGGACAAGCCAAACAGAGACACACACGAGAATTCCTAGAAGCATGGCATTCCAACCAGAACTCTATCAACAAACACGTTGACTTGGACCCCATTTACCACCCCCTGGGAAAAAGAACAGGAAATGGCATAACCACAGGAAATGACATCACCGACTCAAAGAAATCCAAACATATACATAGAAAGCAGGAAACATTAGCCGTGCTTCATCCGGAGGTTCACTGAAGATGTTACCTAGTATGGTGACGAAATATCTGAAAATGAACCTTCCAGCTCAGCGAGCAAACCTACATCCAAAATCTCAAACTGAACTACAAATCTTCTCAAAAGCTAATATATAAATGTAAGACAATCCTTTTTTTTTAATGGGAATTATTCTGGGACTTAATTGTGTTTTTTCTCATCACAAACTTTAGCATCTTTTCATTGTGCATACATGTGTTTTTTTGAGTCTTCATTAAGATATATGGTATTGTACATATCCACATTAAATTACATCCGTGAGTCATCTGCCTCTAACCTACATACTTGTTCGACTTACTGGAAGTCTTTTGCAGTTTCACTTGCTGTCCATTAAAGCAGCTCCTTTGGTGTTATCAGTACATTTTGAGAATATGCTCCCTTTAGTTTAAATCATCTGTATAATGGCAGAATTAAGAGGCCCAGTAATGACCTTGAAGTTGATAACTATCAATCTAAGTAAAGCCCTAATGAGCCCGAGTGAAATCCTAATTCGTTGTCTATCAACCAACTTGAATCTATGTCATTCTGAATTTCTCCTTATATTGCCTGCTTGAAATTTCCTATGATGTGGAGGTGCTAGGGTTGGATGGGGTGGACAAAGTAAAAAATCACATGACCCTGGATTATAGTCCAACAGGTTTATTTGAAACTAAAAGCTTTCAGAGCCCCCACTCCTTCCTCAGGCACCAGAGCTCCGAAAGCTTGTGGTTTCAATAAAGCTGTTGGACTATAATTCTGTGTCACGTGATTTTTGAATTTTTCTAACCTGACATGTGGGATACTGTATGAACACCTTCTGAAAGTGTATTGATTGAATTTCATTGTCCATCTACAGTGAATCATTATTAGCTAAATTCAGATGATCTAACCTTTGGGTTACTTTGAATTTGTCAGCTATTTTTACCAGTAGATTAATAAATCCAACAAAAATGTTGCCCAAAATGTTCCAAAATTCCAAACTACTAACTCCAGATTAGATAAATTGGTGTAAATTTATCAGATTGTTTAATCTGACTGCTTGACCCTAATCTCCAAACAATCACCATGGGTGGCATGGTGGCTCAATGGTTAGCACTGCTGCCTCACAGCGCCAGGGACCTGGGTTCAATTCCAACCTTGGGGGACTGTCTGTGTGGAGTTTGCATGTTCTCCCCATGTCTGTGTGGGTTTCTCTGGGTGCTCCTGTTCCTTCCCACAATCGAAAGATGTGCAGGTCAGGTGAATTGGCCATGCAAAATTGCCCATAATGTTAGGTGCATGAGTCAGAGGGAATTGGGTCTGGGTGGGTTACTCTTTGGAGGGTCAGTGTGGACTTGTTGGGCCAAAGGGACTGTTTCCACACTGCAGGGAATCTAATCTAATCTAATCAGATTAGAGTCAAGTCATGTGAGTACAGGAAACCATGGAGTGCTGGGCAAGCCATAGTTTGACACTGAGATATTCCTGTGAAAGAATGTACATAACCTGTGAGTTTGGTATTACCTGTAACAGTGTTGCCCGATCATAGAGAAAGTGCAATCAATCCAGCAAGTGGAAAACAGTGTTACTAAGCAAACCATGAACATTGGAAAAGATGTGACATTCCGACAAAGCATTTGTTGCTCATTCTGAAGAACAAGGCAAACATATTGGAATATATGGACATCCAGCTTTCACTTCAACAGAAAAGAAAATGGAAGCTGCTGCCTGTACCAATGTAGAAGAAGTTCTGCTAATATTCATCAAGGCATCTCGAGCAGCAGACGTTCTCAACTCCAGTCCAATCCTACAGGAAAGTGGACCCCTCTGGTAAAAATGCTGGGACACAGAGAGGTCACCTGCATTGCCAAGTGGCTGGACTGATTCCAGACAAGGAGGTAACAAGGAGGGTATAACCTTGACAGCAGCAATGACAAAAGATTAGCTTCAAAATGGATCATACCCTTGTACTAAAGATAGATGTGCCAAAGGACATTTTTCACACAGATGAAATAGTGGGAAATGAAGCAGGGAGCATGTCCACACCAACTCGAAGGCACCAAAAAAACTGTGGCTTCTTGTATGATGACACATTGCTTTGTGAATTTCAAGGTGCTACACACAAAATGTGAGGTGAATAAAAATCCCTGGATGGCTTTCAGCTTTTCAGAGTCATGTATCAGGAAAGTGGGCAAGACACAGCAAAAGAAAAGGAAAATTATCATTGCCATAAAAATATTGCACTGCATACCCTAACATTGGCTTTAAGAGTATCAAGCTCATCTTCACCTTCCAAGCTATAGTCAGTGGATCAAAGGTAATTATGAACCAAAAGATCCAGCTAACCATTGAGATCATTAAGGCTATTGGTAAGAAGGTGGAGGAAACTTGACCATTCTAGAGGTCATGTTCATGATGATGAAGGATAATTATGCTAAATCTGGAGATGCCAACTGCTCTCTTCCCTACTGGGTTCAAACTGGCTACAACTGTACAAGATGCTGAGAATTAGGGGAATCAGGGTGAGGACAACCAACCCAGTGATGAAGCAAATTTTACTACTAGCAGGAAGCCAGCTTGGAAATTCCAGTCGAGACAACCACAGAATCTTAGCTGTTGGTCAACGATTCCATGTGATGCACAATGGAATGACAGATGAGGCAATCCCAGATGCAACACGTTCTTTAACTGAGGGGCCATGAGGAGGCTGATAACCTTTAAGAGTCTGACGAATGCCTGCTGGTCCATCATTTTCCCTAGCCATGCTGTGAAGGCCATATATATGCTTTGGGAGTTAACACTGCAGTAGGCTTGACCGCATGAACTCACGCAGGATTCTGTCTCTATTGTTCAAAGTCACCACACTTAGCAGGAAAATATTACTGAGTTTTTCCTCAACATCAGGTTATAGTCCAACAGGTTTAATTGGAAGCACACTAGCTTTCGGAGCAACGCCCCTTCATCAGGTGATAGTGGAGGGCTCAATCCTAACACACAGAATTTATAGCAAAACTTTACAGTGTGATGTAACTGAAATTATACATTGAAAAATTGATTGTCTGTTACAGACAATGTATAATTTCAGTTAATCACACTGTAAAGTTTTGCTATAAATTCTGTGTGTTAGGATTGAGCCCTCCACTATCACCTGATGAAGGAGTGTCGCTCCGAAAGCTAGCGTGCTTCCAATTAAACCTGTTGGACTATAACCTGGTGTTGTGTAATTTTTAACTTTGTACACCCCAGTCCAACACCGGCATCTCCGAATCATGAGTTTTTCCGGCATTGAGTCCTGACATTTTTCAATGCTTGTAACAAAGTCCGCAGACAGTAAGGTGTGAACAAATTGAATAATGAAAACATTTTGTGCTCACTTACTGCTTTACCATATTCTCATTTGGCATTTTTCACATCAAGCCTATTTGGAAGCAAATCAGGTTACTTAGGCTGCTTCTCAGCTATCTCAGACCTCTGCTTAATACAAAAGTGTAAATAGATCTCCCAATACTTGACTCAGCAAGACTTTGCTGTCATCAATCCATTCTTAAATAATGCTTTATTAAGTGAATGACTTGTCTTTAACAATCTTTGCACATTGTCCTCAACTAACTCTTCCATTTCCAAAGGCTATGAGAAAGACACTGCATATGTAATTATAGCTATTTATGTATTGCACGTATCTGTTTAAATATTCAAAGTAACCTTGGAATTCATTTGCATTGCTTTGGAAATCAAAGCAGTTCTGCAAAAACCAGAACTCTTCATTAACAACAAAGAACCACCCAGTAACCTGTAGGCAATGTTCCAATGGTGATTAGACAGCAGAATCTTCTTCTCTTGCAGTTATGCAGGGCATGTAAATGATTGCAGGACAGGGTGAGATGTACCTGCATCCTGACACTTTCCTGCCTCCAGCAGAATTAAGTTCTGAGAAAGTCATATGGTCCACCTTTCCTGCCTGCCAACAATGAGGCCCTTGAGTGCCAACTCATGACCACTTTAGGGCCTCATTTTGGTGTCATTGGGCCTGTTACCATGCAATGTGCTCATCTGCACAAACTGTGTGATCTTCTTGTCATCTAGCTCCTTGATCCAAGGCAATCAGGGCCTGACCGGGGGACTGGATATGGGGGAGGGGCAAGGGATGATGCTTGATGAGAACCAGCTCCCTCTCTTTACTCCATTTCTCCTGTCTGTCTATGGTCACGCTCACCTGCCATACCAAATTTACCTCTAACCTGGATCTCAATGGCTCTGAGAATCTAGGGATCTTTTCCTGTTTTACATGATGGCCTCCACAGTGGCACTGCTGAGCGCAAGATCTGCCATCCTCTGATCAGCTGGCATCTCTCACTAGGTGGGATTTTTACCACAGGAAACTTAATTCTAGTGAATGGTTTGCCCTTGGCCATGCCACTGATGGGTTGGCAAGTCATTCAGTGGGCTTTCCCAGATAGAAGCACCACAGGTTCTTTCGCTGGCTTTCCTCAACAAGACAAGATTCCACACCACTTGTTAACCCCATCAACCACCATCAATGGGCAAGATATCAATTCTTCTGCCCTTGCCAGGTACTGACAATGATCTGTATTGTATCTCCTGCACTTTATGTTTTGAACAATCTTGGGACCAATTTGCATTTTAAAATTGAGCAGCATATGCTGCTGTATGCCAGGACATTTATCCGTAATCACTGACATCACCTCTGCTTCCTTTCCCGCTTTTCTTTTCAACCATAAAACTTTATTGGGTTTCTTTCATTCCATAAGACATTGGAAGAAGCAACGCTTCATGAAGCAATTTGAATAAACACAACCCAACACGAGGAAACAAAACAACAATAAATGCATCTTGGAACTTCAAACTGTGAGTCAGTTTTTTTTAAAGGTTTTATTGTGATTTATAGTTGCTAGATGTTACTGTGCAAATTACTTCTAATTAAAGGGGCTGTGTACATCTGTCTCTATTTGTATACTGCTGAGCAAATTGCGCTTAATTAAAGGCACGATGTACATTTGCACACATTTGTATGCCACTGTGAAAATTGCACTTATTAAAAGGGGTTGTGTGCATCTGTCTCTATTTGCATGCTACTGTGCAAATTATAGTTAATTCAATAGGGCTTTGTCTTGAGACAAAGAAACAGTGAAAACCAAGATTACACCAACATCATACTCTTATCTCATGGAGCCGGATCCAATTCTAGTGCAATGCAGAGAAAGGGGATGAATTCCCGTCTTTGATGCTTGACAATCTACATGACACCAGTTTGGACAATGGAGCCTTATTCTAAAATAAAACTGTCATTCATTCAATTCTCCCTTTGATAAAGGGAAGAAATGGGGAAAAAAATAATGCAGGAGAAGAAGAATGTCAAAGTGGGGTCATGCCTGACAAACCTGTTGGAATTTTTTGAAGAGGTAACAAGTAGGTTAGACCAGGGAAGCCCAGAGGATGTGGTCTATCTAGACTTTCAAAAGGCCTTTGATAAGGTGCCACACGGGAGGCTGCTGAGCAAGGTGAGGGCCCATGGTGTTCGAGGTGAGCTGCTGGGATGGATTGAGGATTGGCTGTCTAACAGAAGGCAGAGAGTTGGGATAAAAGGTTCTTTTTCAGAATGGCAGCCGGTGACGAGAGGTGTCCCGCAGGGTTCGGTGCTGGGGCCACAGCTGTTCGCATTATATATTAATGATTTGGATGAGGGAACCGGGGGCATTCTAGCGAAGTTTGCCGATGATACGAAGTTAGGTGGACAGGCAGGTAGTACTGAGGAAGTGGGGAGGCTACAGAAGGATCTAGACAGGTTGGGAGAGTGGTCCAGGAAATGGCTGATGGAATTTAACGTGAGCAAGTGCGAGGTCTTGCACTTTGGCAAAAAGAATAAAAGCATAGACTACTCTCTAAATGGTGAGAAAATTAATAAAGCCAAACCACAAAGGGATCTGGGAGTGCTAGTCGAGAATTCTCTAAAGGTAAACATGCAGGTTGAGTCCGTGATTAAGAAAACAAATGCAATGTTGTCTCTTATCTCAAGAGGGTTGGAATATAAAAGCAGAGATGTACTACTAAGACTTTATAAAGCTCTGGTTAGACCCCATTTGGAGTACTGTGTCCAGTTTTGGTCCCCACACCCCAGGAAGGACAGACTGGCACTGGAACGTGTCCAGCTGAGATTCACACGGATGATCCCTGGAATTTCTACAACTCAATGAAGTCCAGTTGAAGGCCGAGATTGATAGATTCTTGTTGTCTAGAGGAATTAAGGGCTACGGGGAGAACGCTGGTAAGTGGAGCTGAAATGCGCATCAGCCATGATTGAATGGCGGAGTGGACTCGATGGGCCGAATGGCCTTACTTCCACTCCTATGTCTTATGGTCTTATGGTCTAAGGTCTGAGCAGTGACATTGCAACCAGTCACGGAGCTTCCTGCAAGCCACTTGGCTTTGCTACATATCAACACTCCTGATGGAGGGCTCCTACCCGAAACGTCGATTTTCCTGCTTACTCGGATGCTGCCTGACCTGCTGTGCTTTTTCACCACCACGCTAAACTTGACTCTAATCTCCAGCATCTGCAGTCGTCACTTCTACCTGCATATCAACACCTACACACTGACAATGGCAGAAAGGATTGGCAAGAAGAATTGTTCCTTCCAGCAACAGAATGGTCATCTAATTAGGAAAATCAACAAGAGACCAAAGTATGAATCACTACCAGTTGTTCTGCTCCAATGTGCGTTTTGTCAGCACGAATATGACACAATTGATGAATTGTGGATGTTGTTTGGATAGTGTGAAATTTCTACTGATCAGGCATTGTTATTTTCTATTAATGATCTTCTGCAGCACGACTTTCTATAGTAGTTCTCCATAGCATAACATTCTATCGCACGAGGTTACAGAGGGACACAACTGTCATGTTATAGCAGCACGACCTGTATGCTTGATACTTGGTGAGGAATCTGGAAGGAATCTTGGAAGGAAATTTTGAGTTTCACGTTGGAATCATTGAAAAGTAACTATCCAAGCTGATGATCCTGGATGATAAAGAGGCTGAAAGTTATGATTTCAGGCAATGGTTGGAATTGCAGGAAGAACTGATCAGTTATTACCTCAGTTAAAGAACATTGCTTAATTAGTAAGATAAGGACCTGTGAAAGTGAATGGAATGGTTACTGTCCACAATAAAGGGGAAAGGATGGATATGGGATGGTGTTAGTGGGGAGCTGGGAGAGAAGGATACGGTAAGATTGAATTGTTATTTTACTATATGTAGATTGTATGTTATATTGTCTGATGATTGAAAATGCAAAACAAAATTAATTTAATGTACTATGTGGGTTACTAAAGAAACCTAGCATTTAACTGACATTTGCAGTGGAAACCATTCATTATTTTTTGTTATTTTCCTCATCTCCAAGAACCAAAATGTGGCAATCAATCTTCTTGATGAGACTTATGGAGCATTAAGATTCACCCACAAGAACATTCCAATATCAGGCAAGCTCACTAAGATTTGATAAATGCCTTTTTTATTCTGTGTCTTTTTACTGCAATTTAGCATTTGCAGCATAAACAAGCTTTATTTGCTAATGACCAGCATGGGTAGCGACAAAAATAATTCCCTGTAATTATGTCATCACCGAATGTGAAATCACTTTTTGTCAAGGTTAGAAAATCTTGAACAGGGGTCTTGTTCAATGATCTGCCTCATCATCAAGCAATACCACATTTTATTCTTTAAACATTAACATTGCATGATAAACGTGCCCCTTTGCCTGCTTGATGGAACACCCTGAATGAAGTGAAATGAAGGCGTTTGAATCCAGTTACTACTACCAGTTAGCTGGTCAGAGTCTCCTCTCACTGAAGTCTCAATCCTGCCTCAGTTGTTGCGCTCTCACCTCTGAACTCAAGATTGTTGGCTCAAGGTGCATTCCAGAGACTGGAGTACAGGGTCCAGCTGATGCCTAAACAAAGTGCTACATAATACCTGGCATTCTGCATCTCCCTTGCAGAATACAATGGCCAATAACTGCAGTGCAGAACATTTCAGCTGATTATTCTGCTTAATGCATGAGGATTACAGAAAATAATGGAAATGACAGAAACCTGTGAATTAATTTATCCAACTTTATTATGCGTGCTCAAAATATATCAAAGCATGCATACAAATCGCCACTCCAGTAAAAATAAAAATGGCTCAAAATATGAAGCAAACTCACTGCCTACAATGATGTAACAGTAGTCAATTTCACATTGATTTTTCTCTGAATTATTCACTCCTTGTCACCCTTTTTTTAACAACTGCCATCTATCATGACTCCATCCACTTGGTACAATAGTGAGGATGGTCCACCATGCAACTGTGACAACTCCCTCCTCAAAAATGAATGTGTAAAGAAATGCCTTGAGCTGTGAAAACATAAAATTTGAAATATTGAAAGAGATGCTAAGACGCAGCTTATCGAACATGCATCGTACATGCATGTGATGTGTTTTCCTGCATTAATAAATTGGGTGGCACGGTGGCTGAGTGGTGAGCACTGGTGCCTCACAGCACCAGGGTCCTAGGTCCGATTCCAGCCTTGAGTGACTGTCTATGTGGAGTTTGCACCTTCTCCATGTGTCTGTGTGGATTCCCTCTGGATGCTCTGGTTTCTTCCCACATCACAATGGTGTGCAGGTCAGGTGAACTGGCCATGCTAAATTGCCCATAGTGTTAGGTACTTTAGTCAGAAGGACATGGTGGGTTGCTGTTCGGAGGGTCGGTGAGGACTTGTTGGGCTGAAGGGCCTGTTTCCATACTGTAGGGAATCTAAGCTAATCATCTAATCCAGATGAATGCATAAATGGCTTGAGATCTCAAGATTCATTGATTCTTTGTTTTGTCTCCCTCCTCATTATTAACTTCTTTTTCTTTCTTTCATGGGAATGTGGGAGACACTAGTAAGTCCAGCATTTATTATCCATTGTCAAGCATCCTTGAACAAAGTGGCTTGCTAGGCCATTTCAGAGTCGACCATGTCACGATGGGTCTGAAGTTAGCCAGTTGGACTTCATAGAATAGGAGTTCCCTGATTGAGGCTGTTAACTTGGCTCAACCACAAAACCCTGGCTGACAGATAAGAACAGGAGTGTCAGATCATGTTCACTCTGGGAGATGGCTCTGAGGGAGCTGGACCAGCGTCAAGAACTTTCCATATGTAAATAAAGAGTGCCTTGGTGATGGGATATTGGCATCTGTAGAGTTATTTCAGTAAGGATGGGAGATTTTCCTGCAATAAAAGACACCAGTGAACCAGTTGGGCTTTTACAAAAATCACTAATAGGTTTGTAGTCACCATTATTGAGACTATTTTAATTCCAGATTTTTTTCTTCACTGTAAGTGAATTTAAGTTCTCCGAGGTGCCATGCTGGTCAATAGACAATAGACAATAGGTGCAGGAGTAGGCCATTCAGCCCTTCGAGCCTGCACCGCCATTCAACATGATCATGGCTGATCATTCCTAATCAGTATCTTGTTCCTGCCTTATCTCCATAACCCTTGATTCCACTATCTTTGAGAGCTCTATCCAACTCTTTCTTAAATGAATCCAGAGACTGGGCCTCCACTGCCCTCTGGGGCAGAGCATCCCACACAGCCACCACTCTCTGGGTGAACAAGTTTCTCCTCATCTCTGTCCTAAATGGCCTACCCCGTATTTCTAAGCTGTGTCCTCTG
>NC_057729.1:7556895-7570388 GCF_004010195.1 Chiloscyllium plagiosum | reverse complement strand
TTCCGGAGCCACCTCCTTCAGTACCCTGGGATGCAGACCATCAGGCCCCGGAGACTTAATAACCTTCAGACCTAACAGTCTCTCCAACACCAAATCCTGGCAAATATAAATTCCCTTAAGTTCAGGTCCTTCAGCCACTGTTACCTCAGGGAGATTGCTTGTGTCTTCCCCAGTGAACACAGATCTGAAGTACCCATTTAATTCCTCTGCCATTCCTCTGGTCATTGAACTAATGTCAGCAGAGCATTAGTCTGAGTATCTGAACAAGTTGACCAGTAATGTTACCACTACACCACGATCTTCCCATTTCTGAACCATTCCATCAGCTCTCGTTTTTGATCTTGGGAGTGTCATGCATTATAATTTTGCTTTTCATTTAATTGTCCTTAATTTTCAATCAGGGTGATAATAGATGGAACATTGTCACAGTACTTAGTGCTGCTCACACCTCTGGGTTGTAATAAATCTAGAAGGTAATTGTAAACTGTGGAAGAAAATTTACAACTTAATTACTTGTAGAGAAATCAGACAACAAAATCTGCCAATAAAATATGAAGAGGCAAATGATTAAGGCATTCTGAGGGTTTACTTTTGTGTATAAGAACGCAAAGGGCTTGACTGGGAGTAAGGTAATCTCTGAGATCTTTTTACTAAGTTAAATAAGGAACTAGTGCGACAGAACCACCAAGCAAACGCAAGTGTATAAAAATTCTTTTTGATGCAATTTTGGTCTTCGTTCAATTGAACGAAACAGCCATTATCTAATTCTTTAATTCTTTCACTTGATTTAGGCCCTTTTAAAGGGGAGGATCTGTCAGATATCTATCCTGAGATTACCTAAATGCTAATGCAACAGTATCTAGCAAAGTACAGACACTGATTTAATCTCAAGCAATAGTTCAGACTCAAATGTAAAGTCTAGCAGTATTCAAACTAAACCTATAATATCTTCAATAGTGCATTATTACTGTAATCTGATAACATAATAGGTTATGTTGAATAGTTTTTTTTAACAGGGAAGCATTGACTTATAAGTTGTATCTCACAAAATGTTGACATTTTTAGTTCATCAAAATTTAATTCGCCAGTTGCATTCAAATTGTTCTTAATCATAATGCACAGGAATTAAATATTCCTTTTTTTCAGAAATGGACTGGTGTATGTTCAAGCTTCCAGAACTAACTATCGACCACCTCCTCTTTTAAGAAAACTCCTTTAGTACATCCTGAAATCACAAAAGGCAATATGTGAATGGAAATTCCTTTTCCCTAAATGTACTTGACAGGAGCATTCATTCTTATCCCAGTCATTGGACTGTTGTATCTGCTGGTATTAACACTTTTATCACTTTGGTTGGAGATAATGTTGGTGGATGGTAATGGAGTTAACAAGGTAGGGTTCATATGTATTTATTTTGGCTCCCTCTGCTGGAATCTTTTTTCTCAAGAGGGAATGGCTGCTGATCGTCATGCCACATGCTGCATCAATTTTCCCTCCCCACACCCCTCACTTTCGGCAATGTGGTTTCTGAGTTGGTGAAATAAGGCTGGATGTTATGACCCCCGTGGTAATGGGATTTTAGACTGGGAAGGTTGTGATATTCAGCACCAAGCCACGGTGACCACTCCTGCCACCTACTCACCTTCATCTCCCACTAAAGTTTTACCAGTGGAGGAGATGGCATCTGGATACCAGCCCAACTGTGGATCAATTAAGGCCTCAAGTGTAAAACTGATAGTGACTTAACAGCATTCCTCTGCCTGCATTGCAATTGCAAAGACCCTTAATGGGTGAGGCTCATGCGAACTGTTCAACTTGACAGGTTCCACTGGGAACGGCTACTGACTGGTCAATGGAGGGAGGGTGGGCAGAGGATACCAATATTATTGGACTCCTTCCCACTACCCCTACATTTCACCTAGCTCCTCCCTTCCCTATCCACCTTTGCGCTCCCACTTCACTGGTGTCTTGTATGTGTTCCATCGCTGAAGCCAAGAAGAGTGAGCTTTTGTCTGGGGGAGTAAATCCACATATCTGGACCATCTAGCCATAAGTGTTTCTTGAGCTGCCCAACCAAACTTCCAAGACTAACAGGCTGCACCACAGGTTAAGGTCCCTCCTACTTTAACTGAGGACACTGGGACTCCCCCAAGAAAAGGTTAGAGGGAAGTAGGAAAATAAACCTTATGAGGGCACATGGATGAACATTCATCCTAATAGAACATCACATTTATTAATGTAAGTTCACTTTACACATCACCTATGTAATTGACTGTCATTTTATCTTCAGCTAAAAGAATAGAGGTGGAGAGTTTAGTCATCTTTAGCATTGCATGAAGTTACAATCATGTCTGAAGGATAGCTGTTCTTTTTGTAGTGTCCAGACTATCATAAAACATTGTTATGATTGTATGAAGGAGTATCAGATTTTGTGAAGGTTTCCATCAGTTTGTAGCATTAGCTTTTATTAAACACCAGGAAACATGAAGAAAGCGCAAACTGGCAAGCTGGACTAAACAGGGGATCCATACAGTTCCAGTCAATGAATGATAACTTCACTCAATTTAATTCCATCGAGTGCACTAGCAGGGATGCTGTGGCTGATGCTGTTATGCTGCAGCACAGTTATGATGACAGTTCTTCTTATAAACATCCTCACTTTCCTACGCGATACAATTTTGCATTCTCATACATCCTCAACATCTGTCGCATTGTTGCATGCTTCAATGGCCCAGAAACAGCATATAAACAGTACACGGCTCCCTCTGCCTGTACTGCACTGCAACACACACCCAGACCTATGCAAGCTTGGGAACCTCATGCTGAGAAGATTTCCTGCAGCCCTCAAGGAATCCAGTGAAAGAGGTTGTTACGTTACATACAAACGAGGCTTCATGGCATGGCATCTGACTGCTACCGCTGTACAGACTAGCAAACTGCACCTGGAATTCTTTGAAGTTTGTGTCACATTTAGACAGGTTGGTTAAGAAGGCATTTAGTATGCTTGCCTTCATTTCTCAGCCCTTCGAGAACAGGAGATGGGATGTCATATTGAAGTTGTACAGGACATTGGTGAGACCTCTTCTGGAGTACTGTATCCAGTTCTGGTCTCCCTGTTGTAGGATGGATATTATTAAGCTGGAGAGGGTTCAGAAAAGATTTACCACAATGTTGCTGGGAATGGAGGGTTTGAATTAAAAGGAGATGCTTGATATGCTGGAACTTTTTTCTCTGGAGTGTTGGAGATTGAGTGATGACGTTACAGAGATTTATCGAATCATGAGGCATATAGATAAAGAGAATGACAAGTGTCTTTTCACTTGGGTGGGGGATTTCAATACTAATGGATGTATTTTTAAGGTGAGAGGAGAAAGATTTAAAAAGACATAATGGGCAATATTCTTACACCGAGGATGGTTTGTATGTGGAATGAACTTCCAGAAGAAGTGGTGGATGTGAGCACTGTTCCAACTTTTAAAGACATCTGGATAAGTACATGAGTTACAAAAATGTTTGCAAGGATATGGGCCAAGCGCAGGCAGGTGGGACTGGTTTAGTGTGGGATTATGGACGACATGGATGGCGGGTCTTTTACTATGTTGTATGACATTATGAATGCTCGGGCAGATTATATAGTTTGGTCAGAGGTCACCCTCATTTGGTGCACAGCAAACTTCACTACTCCAGATGAAGATCTAGACCCCCCCTCTCAAGGGCCTTTCGGTCCAGGATCAGTCAACTAATCAACAGAATGCAGTCTGTACAAAGTAAGGTTATCAGTCTAATAAAGTGAGGCACCTTGATGCAATTCTGTCCAGCAACACAGAAATTTTTAAAGCTTCTGTGCTCCGTGGCAAAATTGCACAATTACATTCGAAAATTACACTTTATTTATATGTTTTTTAAGAGACAGCACAGCCTTAATTACAAGAAAAGTCCATTCAACTGCAATATGGTGACATGATTGACAGCAGGCTAGTATCCTTGGGGACCTTTTGATGCTTTTGGAGGATGCTGCACATCTGCTGGAGGTCACTACTGGTCCTGGACTTCGAGAGACTTTGCATGACATTCACGTGTTGAATTCTCTGGTTACAGATGTATTTAGTGCCTAATTATTGCAATTCCCTAATGAAGGGCCTCAGATTGTCAGTGGAGCCCACTCCCTCAGACAAAATAAAAAGAATGAATTGCAGACTAAGCTTGTCAGTCTATGTAAACCCACAAACCTTCTTGTTCCTTACTATATTGAACGTCCCCATAATCTCATCAGCTTTCAACCCTCCCATGTTTCTACCTCACCCCTTTATTTAACACTTCATTTCCCCACTTTTTTCCAGGTCTCCAGCTTAGTTATGCAGGCGTTGTTCACTGTTGAAGTGGTCAACTGTACTGTAAGTGATTTGGAGATGTGCCATGATGAGGTAGTGAGGTTGGTGCTTTGCTGGTGCCAATTTCTGTGAGTGGACAGTGTAGTGAATCACTACCCACGGAACATAACGTGAGTTTTGAGGATGGCCGACCAGGCTGGAGGTCCAGAGAAGAGGCAACCAGGTGTAGCCACCAGTAACCATTCTGACTAACATGTTGGGAATTGGCACCATTTCATTTCTCTCCACTTCTTGGGAAAGCAACATTCTGCATAGAAATGAGGTAAGATTGGGTAGTAATGAGATGCTAATGGATGCAAATAGGCCTCTTGCTCCTTACTTATGAAATTCTCATCTAGACATCCAAACCACAGGTGGAAAACCAGATTTTTGTTTTCTATATGGAGAACCTAATTTTTTTCTTTCCTGCCACATCTCTCTCCTTGTCGTTGCTCATGTTGTCCAGGGCCTGGAAATTCCACGCATAGTCCTTGAATTATTACCTGAGGCATGTACAAATTAGCATGGGGCAAATCACGTTAGAGAGATAATTCTGCTGTGAAGTGAATTATGATTCGTGGGGCACTGGCACCTGTAGTGAGAAAAGTGGCATCTGTATCAGTGAGACAGTCTCCATCTAAGCCATATTGGGACCAGTGTTGTTTCCAATTGCATAACTAGGGAAGTAGAGAGGATTTTAAGTTAAATTGTGAGAGCAAGGAAAACTAGCAAAATGGGAAATATTGTGAAAGACTGGCATGAAGGTATAGGGTGAGCAAACCTAAGAGTAAACCAACAGATAAGACTCAACTTTACACAAAGAATAAAGGGATAAGACGAAGAGCTCTCTATCTAAACGTACATAGCATTTGAACAAGACAGATGAATTAAGATCACAAACAGAAGGGGGTGATATAAAGAAAAAAAAAGCAGCTTGTCAGAAAAGTGCATGAAAACTGTTGATGACTTTAATCTACATATGGACTGGAAAATCAGATGGGCAAAGGAAATCCAGATGGAAGGTTTGGAGAATGGTTTTGAAATAGTTACTTAGAACACGATGTATTGTGGCTGACCAAATAGCAGGCTATACTCGATTTGGTATCGTGTAATGAGATAAGATTAATTAATGATCTCATCGGAAGTGCTCCTGGTCAAACTATAATATGATTGAATTTTACATTCAGTTTGAAGGAAAAGGAATAAGTCTAAGAATTAAAGAAAAACAAATCAATAAGGGCAACTATGATGGTATGAAAGTAGAGTGAGCAGAAGTAAATTGACAATTTAGGTTAAAGGATAGGCCGATGCAATAACTGAACATTTAAGGGGATATTTTAGAATACACAGAATAGATGCATTCCAAAAGTAAGAAAAATTCCTAGGGACAGACCCATTACTTATTATGAGTTAGGAAGGTTAAAGATAAAGATAGCATCAAAGTTAAAGAAAATGTTTATAAATGTCCAAGATCGGTGGCAGGCTATACAATTGGACAGAACATAAAAGAAAGCAAAAGGACTATAACAATAAAACAAAAGGACCGTAGCATTAATAAGGGGGAGAAAAAGTAGAGTATGAGAGAAATCTAATCTAAAATATAAAAATAGATAGCAAGGCTTTTGACAAATATGTTTTTCAAAAGAGAGCAGTTAACAAAGTAAGCTTTGTTTTTATTTGTTTACAGGATGTGGGTGTCACCTGCTAAGCCAATGTTCATTATCCATTGAGGGTAGTTAAGAGTCAACCACTTTGCTGTGGGTTTGGAGTGACGTGTAGGCCAGACCAGGTAAGGATGGTGCATTTCCTTCCCTAAAGAGTTAAACTTGTTACAACAGTAAGCGTAACTGCCTGTGGACAATTCGGTATGGGCAATAAATGTTGGCCTGGCCAGTGACACCACATCCCATGAATTAATTAAATGAAAAAATAGTTATCATTAGGCTAACTTTTAATTCCACATTATTTTACTGAATTTAAATTTCACCATCTGCCACAATGCGATTTAACCCATGTCACCATGAAATTAGCATGAGGGCCTGGATTACTGGTGAAAGTATCCACCATATCATTACCTTCCCATCCAGACCAATGATCCGACAGAAAGTCATCCTGAAGAATTAATGGTCAGCAAGGAGCTTATAAATGAATTGAACAGATATTTTGCATTGGTCTTCATAATAGAGGATACAAGTAAAAATCCAGAAGCAGCGACGAATCAGGAAACAGAATGAACGGAGGAACTCAGGAAAATCTTATCCATTAGCGAAGTGGCGCTGAGTAAACTGTAGAAGCTGTGGGCTATCGAGTGCCAGCGACGAATGGACTTCATCCTAAGGTCTTAAAAAAAGTGGCTAGTAAGACAGTTGAAGCACTGATTTTAATTTTCCAGAACCCCCTTGTTTTAGGGAAGGCCACATTAAAATTAAAGACAGCAAATTTCACTCCTTTATTCCAAAAGGGAAAGAGACTGAAAGTTGGACCTGCAAAAACAGTCAGCTTGACATATCATAGGGAAAATGTTATGCGCTATTATTAAAGAAGTTACGGTTGGACATTCAGATAAATTTAAGGTAATCAGGCAGGGTCAGCATGCTTTAAGTGAATGGGAAATCTATTGGAGTTCTATGAGGAGGTTAACATTTGTTATGGATAAAGGGGAAACTGTGGATGCACTTGACTTAAATTTTCAGAGGGCATAAGGTGTTACATCAAAGACTATTGTGAATACATTTTATGGTCTGGAGGTGTGCATATTTACATGGAGAAAATTATTTATTAATAGGAAGCAAAGACTAAGTATAAATGGGTCAAGCTGGTTGTCAAAATGTAATGAGTGGTGTGCCACAGAGACCAGTGTTGGGACTGATCAGTTTGCAATTTATATAAATGACTTGGATGATAGGATGGAAGGTATGTTTGCCAAGTTTGCTGATGCCATAACACAAATAGGAAAGAAATTTGTGAAGAGACCATAAATAGACTACAAAAAGAGTAAAGATATGTCAAATGGAGTATGATATAGGAAATTGTGAAATTGTCCATTTTGGCAAGAAGAATAAAATATTTTCTAAGTGGTGAGAGATTGCAGAGTTCTGAGATGCAGAGGAATATGGATGTCCTAATGCATGAATCATAAAGAGTTATCATGCAGGTGCAGCAAGTAATTATAAAAACCAATTGAGTGTTATCACTTTTCATGAAGGGAATTGAATACAAAAGTACAAGGTTATGCTTCAGATATATAGGTCATTGGTGAAACTGCATTTTGATACAGTACTGTATTGGTCATCTTATTTAAAGGAAAGATGTAGATCCCCTTGAAGCAGTTTGGAGGAGGTTTGCCGGACTAATACTTGGAATGATGAGCGGGTTGTTTTATGAGGAAAGGATGAGTTAGATATGTATCTACTAGAGTTTAGAAGTGTAAAAGCAGACTTGATAGAAACATACAAGATCCTGAGGGGCCTTGACAAGGCTAATGCGGAGACGATGTTTCCTTTTATGGGATAATCTAGAAGTAGAGGTTGCTAATTAAAAATGAAAGGTTGTCCTTTTAAAATGAAGGTGAGGTGAGACCTGTTCTGCCAGAGAATTGTGATTGTAGATGGAAATACCATGACTGATATTTTGCGAGCCCTCAAGTTCTTGAAACACAGATTGAATTATCATAGCCGCTCAGCAGCTGAATTAACTCCAAATTTGTGTTTTTGTATTGTCAAAGTCTAATGTGCATTGAGAATACCATAAAATACCTTAAATCTTCTACAAGATTGGTTTGACAGTGCCCTGCTTTAAGGTCTATTTAACAAAGTAATTGACATCTTTCGCTTTCTCTGGGATATAATTGAATTTCAGTGTCAAGTGTCATTCTCATTTGTAAAGACTGTTTCATTCTATTTTTGTGATTTTTTAAATCATGAACTGAAATGAGAAAAGAATAGTGTTAAACCAGGGATTACGAGGATTGTTGTTGCACGGTTTGAAGGCAATGATCCTCATTGTGAGTTCTGTTTGCACAGCTGTGAGTTGCAACAGAAGTTGCAGATGGACTGGCATGAGAGTTGAAGGATCATCTACAAATAGACCTAGGTTGGCAACAAGTAGAAGATGGATTTATGGTCTAGCGGACAGTACCAACAACAAATGTCTTCTGCCTCATAACAATTATGTGATGGATTTTCAGGTGGCTGAAGATATTGGGGCTGTGAACAAGACATGTGAAAATAGGAGGTATAGTTTGTAAGTTTGCAGATGACACCAAAATTGGAGGTGTAGTGGACAGTGAAGAAGGTTACCTCAGATTACAATGGGATCTTGAACTGATGGGCCAATGGGCTGAGAAATGGCAGATGGAGTTTAATTTAGATAAATATGAGGTGCTGCATTTTGGAAAAGCAAATCGGGGAGGACTTAAACACTTAAAGGGAAGATGCTGAGTAGCATTGCTGAACAAACAGACCTTGGAGTACAGGGTTCATAGTTCCTTGAAAGTGGACTCGCAGGTAGATAAGATAGTGAAGAAGGCGTTTGGTATGCATTCCTTTATTGGACAGTGTATTGAGTATAGGAATTAGGAGGTCATGTTGTGGCTGTACAGGGATTGGTTTGGCATTTTTGGAATATTGCATACAATTCTGGTCTTCTTCCTATTGGAAAACTGTTGTGAAACTTGAAATGATTCAGAAAAGACTTACAAGGATTTTGCCAGGGTTGGAGGATTTAAGCTATAGGGAGAGGCTGAATAGGCAGGGGTTGTTTTGCCTGGTGCTGAGGGGTGATCATATTGAGGTTTATAAAATCATGAGGGGCATTGATAGGGTAAATATACAAAGTCCAGAACTGGAGGGCATAGATTTAGGGTGAAAGGGGAAAAATATAAAAGGGACCTAGGGGGCAACTTTTTCATACAGTGCGTGATGCATGTATGGAATGAGGAAGTGTTGGAGACTGGTACAATTGCAGCATTTAAAAGGCATCTGGATATGTATATGAATAGGAAGGATTTAGATGGATATGGGCCAAGTACTGGCAAATGGGACTAGATTAATTTGGCATGGATGGGTTGGATTGAACAGTCTGTTTCTGTGCTGTGCATCTCTATAACTTGATTGCTCTAAGATACAAAGAAGTTAATTCGATCACCACCAGCTCAGATCTCTCTCTGATCTTTGCAACAAAAAAAATTAACCTTGAAGAAAGTCAGTTTACATTTCATATGCACACCTCCAGACCATAAATCTCTGATTCTTAATCAATAAATCAGAGATCTTTTATCAGCAAAACCAGCTTGTGTGTGCCTCTTGCAAACCAATAGAAACATCTAAAAAAGGAAAGACCGAGAAATACCATTCTACCGACACAAGATGCATCTCCTTTGAACAATGACAATGGAATTGCTTTCCTGTTTTTCCCCCTGTCCTTAACACCCATGTTTTCTTGTTTGTGACTGTTGGTCAGTATAAGGGGAACTTACAGAGGTGTTGCACCTGCCACACAGTGTGTTTGAACTCTTTAATGAAAAAAAGAAACAAATGTTATAAAACTACACAGGAACAACAGAAAAATTATCAACAAATACAAAAAAAATTCAAACTGAAACAAATGTTCTCAAACCACAAGGAAAAGAATTCATAACAAAAAATTTCATGATGAAAACTTGAAAATTGAACAAACATTATAAAAGCATATTCTGTATTAGCCTTTTGTACTATCATGTTTCCATGGGGCAGGTACAGCATTATAGTAAGTCGAGGATGTTCGATCTGCCTGTCTGTCATGGGGTTATTGGGAAATCGTGCCATGCCAATTCATGCCTGCTGGGAAGGTTTGACATGTTATGTGTTGTTAATTAGTAGTGAGTCATTCCAGTCTGTTAAGTCACTGCAAGTGTTCAGGGCTCTGTGGGGCGTGGAAGCTGTTGTTGGTGGCAGTGATGGAAGTGTATCATTTTCATCGGGGGGGGGAGGCGCTCTGTGGATGTGTCATGGGGAGTCCTTGATGTTGTCATTTGTTCTCGGGCAGTGTCATCCACTATACATATATTAAGGAGGTGTGAATGGCTGTGTTAATCATTAAATCTCAAGGTGTTCAGGGTTGTGCGGGAATTTCTGGGATTCTACATGGCAGCCTTTTACCTCACTATGTGTTAGTGATCTACTTACACTATTCTACTTCCTGTCACAGACCTACACTGTGGAGGCAGAACCCTGGTGAAGGGCTTTTGCCGGAAACATCGATTTTCCTGCTCCTCGGATGCTGCCTGACCTGCTGTACTTTTCCAGCATCACTCTAATCTTGACTCTAATCTCCAGCATCTGCAGTACCCACCTCTGCCCAGGCAGAAGCCTGACACTATCATGCAGATGCCTCATAGATTGGGAGTGTGGGGGTATATGGGTTGGTTAGGGTCCACGGCATGGACCAGAGCCAACTTGGGCCTTCTAATGGGAATTGGTGACTCCCTCCATCACCACTTGGTCCCGCTGTGGTCTGTGGTCTCTGTGGCTGTAAGTGCAGTCACACATTGGCTCAAGTGTAGTGTCCTGTGCCCCCACAGTGGTAGCACCACCCTGGCTGCCAGGTATTTGCCTACTTTGTCTCTCTATCTCTCCCTGCTTCTGTATAAAGTGGAACGGTGTTCCTTTGATAAGAGTTTCTCCCCTCTTCCTTCCATCCCCCCCATTGGATCCTAGTTGGAGGTTCGGAAAGGAAACATTTTCCCTCCTTTCTTTACCTTGCCTTGATTCAATTTATGAGCTGCTTTCTCCCACACCCGGGATATTTTCCTCAGAACCCATGCCACTTTGTGGCTTGGCTGTGTGGGATCAAAATTCACAAATGCCTTCCTGCTCTCTTTGGTGGCATGGGAAATTAAAGGAAAATTAATAAACAGTGAAATTCACAACTAATCTTGGAGGAACCGGTTTGGCGAAGTTCACAGCACAGAATCAGATAAGTTAATTGTTGTTTTAAGTCTGTCCAAGAGAAAGGCTGCAGAAGTGAGTATAGTGGATTCTTTCTTGATTATATGTTTTTGGAGATAAGTCACTTGATTAAACTTAGAATATAAGCCATAGCTATTAATTTAACCTGGGGCAGTGTTTGTAGAGGAATAAGACGGTGTTATTTTCTGGGTCTGGATTGTGAAGGAGCAAAAATGGCCTTTGCAGTGTTTTGTACTTCTTGTCAGATGTGGGAGTTTAAAGAGAGTTTAAGGGTTACTACAGATTATATCTGCCATAAATGCTGTTGGATGCGAATCTTATCAGATCGAGTAAATCGGTTGGAGAGACAGATAGAAGCGATGAGGAATTTGCAATAGCAACAGTATGTGATGGATGGCCAACGAGGGGTACGTCGGCTTCCAAGAGATCAATTATGTTAGGGGATTCTGTAGTCAGAGGTACAGACAGATGTATCTGTGGCCAGCAGAGAAAAAGCAGAATGGTGTGTTGTTTCCCTGGTGCCTGGATCAAGGAGGTCTTAGAGAGGGTGCAGAATGTTCTCACGGGGGAGAGGGGCCAGCAGGAGGTCATTGTCCACATTGGAACCAATGACATTGGAAGGGAAAAGGTTGAGATTCTGAAGGGAGATTACAGAGAGTTAGGCAGAAATTTAAAAAGGACGTCCTCAAGAGTAGTAATATCTGGATTACTCCCAGTGCTACAAGCTAGTGAGGGCAGGAATAGGAGGATAGAGCAGATGAACGCATGGCTGAAGAGCTGGTGTATGGGAGAAGGATTCACATTTTTGGATCATTGGAATCTCTTTTGGGGTACAAGAAGGATGGATTGCACCTAAAAGGGAAGGGGACTAATATACTGGCAGGGAAATTTGCTAGAACTGCTTGGGAGGATTTAAACTAGTAAGGTGAGGGTGGGGTGGGACCCGGAGAGGTAGTGAGGAATGAGATCGATCTGAGACGGGTACAGCTGAGAACAGAAGTGAGTCAAACAGTCAGAGCAGGCAGGGACAAGGTAGGACAAATAAATTGAACTGCATTTATTTCAATGCAAGGGGCCTAACAGGGAAGGCAGATGAACTCAGGGCATGGTTAGGAACATGGGACTGGGATATCATAGCAATTACAGAAACATGACTCAGTGATGGGCAGGACTGGCAACTTAATGTTCCAGGATACAAATGCTACGGGAAGGACAGAAAGGTAGGCAAGAGAGGAGGGGGAGTGGCATTTTTGATAAGGGATAGCATTGCAGCAGTGCTGAGGGAGGATATTCCCGGAAATACATCCAGGGAAGTTATTTGGGTGGAACTGAGAAATAAGAAAGGGATGATAAACTTATTGGGATTATATTATAGACACCCCAATAGTCAGATGAAATTGAGAAACAAACTTGTAAGTAGATCTCAGCTACCTGTAAGAATAATAGGGTAGTTATGGTAGGGGATTTTAACTTTCCAAACATAGACTGGGACTGCCATAGTGTTAAAGTTTTAGATGGAGAGAAATTTGTTAAGTGTGTACAAGACAATTTTCTGATTCAATATGTGATGTACCAACTAGAGAAGGTACAAAACTTGACCTACTCTTGGAAAATAAGGCAGGGCAAGTGACTGAGGTGTCAGTGGGGGAGCACTTTGGGATCAGCGACCATAATTCTATTAGTTTAAAAATAGTGATGGAAAAGGATAGACCAGAACTAAAAGTTGAAGTTCTAAATTGGAGAAAGGCCAATTTTGACGGCATTAGGCAAGAACTTTCGAAAGCTGATTGGAGGCAGATGTTCATAGGTAAAGGGACAGCTGGAAAATGGGAAGCATTCAGAAATGAGATAACAAGAATCCAGAGAAAGTATATTCCTGTCAGGGTGAAAGGGAATGCTGGTAGGTATAGGGAATGCTGGATGACTAAAGAAATAAGGGTTTGGTTCAGAATAAGAAGGAAGCATATATCAGGTATAGACAGGATAGATTGAGTGAATCCTTAGAAGAATACAAAGAAAGTAGGAGGATACTTATGAGGGAAATCAGGAGGGCAAAACGGGGATATGAGATAGCTTTGGCAAATAGAATTAAGGAGAATCCAAAGGGATTTTACAAATATATTAAGGACAAAAGGGTAACTAGGGAGAGAATAGGGCCCCTCAAAGATCAGCAAGG
>NC_057729.1:7547970-7556537 GCF_004010195.1 Chiloscyllium plagiosum | reverse complement strand
CTATGTTTTGTCATTTACATAAATGATTTGGATGCGAGCATAAGAGGTACAGTTAGTAAGTTTGCAGATGACACCAAAATTGGATATGTAGTGGACAGTGAAGAGGGTTACCTCAGATTACAACAGGATCTGGATCAGATGGGCCAATGGGCTGAGAAGTGGCAGATGGAGCTTAATTCAGATAAGTGCGAGGCGCTGCATTTTGGGAAAGCAAATCTTAGCAGGACTTATACACTTAATGGTAAGGTCCTCGGGAGTGTTGTTGAACAAAGACACCTTGGAGTGCAGGTTCATAGCTCCTTGAAAATGGAGTCGTGGCTAGATAGGATACTGAAGGAGGCGTTTGGTTTCATTTATTGGTCAGACTATTGAATACAGGAGTTGGGAGGTCATGTTGTGGCTGTACAGACATTGGTTACATCGCCTACGCATAGTGGGGTTGAGATCGTGGACTATATTGACTGACTTAAACATATTACAATGAGTTTCACCTCCTCTCTCTCGTTCAGCCCATGTAAAGCTTTCTGCTACCCGGCCCCCTCAAAGAACGTAAATGGATCAGCTGATGGTATCATCTCGGGAATATTTTTCACGATCTCTGCTCACTGTAAATGGGGTGGTGTAAGTGATTGCTGGGGCTTCAGCATCCCCAAACCGCCTCTCAGTTGTAATCTGTTTCATTGTGAACGTGAGTGATCCCAAGGGCGGTGAAGGAGTTGATATTTCTGGGAAGGGTGGTGGTGGATCCCAATCTTTCGTGCACATGGCATACTGCTGTGCATTTTCCCTGAGCTCATTCCAGTCAATCTCTTGTTCCTCTCTTTCCTCTCTCACCTCTGCATATGTGTATATTATCCCAATGAGGAATGAGAGCTATGCTCTTAATTTCTCCATCACCTGCATACACTTGGTGTGGTCTGTGGCTACCCGTTTCATCTCTCTGTCTGCCTGGTGCAGTACTCTCACTGCGGCTTGTGGATCTGTTCATTTGTTTCTCAACTGCCTGATTTCCATCTCAGCGGCCTCTTTAGCGGACACTGTGTGCTGGATATCCTGATATGCTCCTTCATATTTGGTCTGGAATTGCCCCATGTGGAGCAGATTTGCCTGATTCTTCTGGTCCTGAGCTGTGTTTTTTAACTTTAACTCTGCGATCTCTCTTTTTGCATCCTCTAGTTCCTTAAGGATGGTTTTTAACTCTTGCTCTGTTCCTAATAACGGTCCTAAATGGTACATTATCATGTGACCTTCTCAAGTTTAGAAAACCACATCCCTTGAGTTCTCCTAAAATCCTCCCAATTTTTCTGCTCTAAGGATCCTGGTCCCATTTCATCAATGCAACAAAATTCTGCCTCTATGGGCCACATTTCCTTATTGATATACTGCCTCAGTTTTGAACAACAAAGAGAACAAAGAAAATTTACAGCCCAGAAACAGGCCCTTTGGCCCTCCAAGCCTGAGCTGATCCAAATGTACCCTTTTTGTACAGGGGACAACATGAGCAACCCTCCAGTCCTCCAGCACCTAACCTGTATTTAAGGATGCCACAAAGATTTCTGTCAAGGCCCCAGCTATTTCCTCTCTTGCCTCCCTCAGCAACCTGGGATAGATACCATCTGGACCTGGGGATTTGTCCTCCTTAATACCTCTAGCCTACCCAACACATCTTCTCTACTTTGGTTGCCATATGTGAAAATCCTCTACTCCGGCACCTTCCTGTGCCATTTTCAATTAAACTATGAGGTATAGGGAGCAGATCAGACTGAGGGAAAGGCTTTCATTATGTTCCAGT
Source organism: Chiloscyllium plagiosum (assembly GCF_004010195.1). Lineage (NCBI taxonomy): Eukaryota > Metazoa > Chordata > Chondrichthyes > Orectolobiformes > Hemiscylliidae > Chiloscyllium > Chiloscyllium plagiosum. The sequence goes on along the minus strand of NC_057729.1, from coordinate 7,554,745 downwards.
CTTAATCACATTGGGTCGCTGCCAACTTTCAGTTCTTTACCTTGTCTATTCCACTAAGGATCTCACACACATGAAACAGTCGTTTGTTGGATCAGAAATAAGCATCTGTTGGCTTTATCTTTTAAAGAACAGTTCAGTTTTGACCTTCCTATTCCCTTTGATTTACTTGAATTCGTGGCCTTAGTGTGGGACAGCTGTCCTCCTAACAACTGGGTCAGCCAAAATCTCAATCAATATTAGGTTCCACGGGCTTCGATCTCGGAGAAACAAAGTCACTTTGTATTGAGGCCCCATCTGGGGTGCCAATTTGTTGCCTGCCACACAATGTGTTTGAACTCTTATATCTTGCAAAATAACTGTGAGATGACTCATAGTAATAGTGAAACAATAATATTAGTTTATTTGACACAATTAACATTAGAACACCAAATGCAGTATGAACTAACGATAAACACTACGAATCTACCTTATGCTTTAACTTAACTTTGGATGATCATGTACCACTACACTAGAATTTGGCTGGGCACCACGTCGTGATGTCATCTGGTCTTCTTCCAATGGTTTCAGAAGTGTCTTCTCTTTTGTTGGTTATTCTTGAGTTACCGTTCGAGTTACTGTGCCTAAGGGTGGGGTTACAGCGATTCTTATACTCCAAAGTCTTCGCACCCTTTTAGGAGCATCTTAGGTATCTCCCAATGGATCGATCAGGTTCGATCACCTGATCAATTGGATCCAACCAGATGTTGTCACGCTGATGACAAGCTGGTCCTTAAGTGTCCATCATTGGAGGTGAATGTAGCCTCCTCCAAATAAGGGCGAGAGGTGGCTCTGTGTCTGCTGCACCCCTTGATGTCTCTGATTTTCTCAAGGGTGACATTCCATTGACCCATTCAAACCCAAATTCTGGTGTGTATTGTAGGATCTATCAGGATTGTTTGCAAACTGTCTATTGGTAACTCCAGCCTGTCTGGATTCTGCAGCATGTGGATTAGCACAGTCACTTTGGTCAAGGCTGACTCCCATTTCCCAGCATGCTTTAATAATTGTCCATCTTTTGGTAACTCTGTGATAAATTCATTATTTTTCATCATAAGTTCATTATTTTGAGTGGTCCATCTGGCCACAGAGGATTAGAGTCTTACTGAGTACAGTTACAAGTTAACGGCTCATGATCGTTCACCTGTAGTTACAGTCTAGTTATTTGAAATGCGAAGCAATTCTTGCAAAATGTAAGAATATGATCCAAGCTTTCTGCCAACATTGGCACAAAAATCAATGTAAATTGGGGAAGCTTTGTGTACTTTTAAAAATCTTAAACTCTTTTGATTTTTTCCAGAATAGCTTGATTTCCAGTGCATTACCCCAGTGAGTCATGACACATTGTTTAACTTGGGTTGATGACGGTGCATCAAGTCAGATTCACATCTTGTTCTCACTATTCAGTTTCTTGATAAGTTATTGGGTAAAACCCTAACTATCTCATAATTTTGACTCTAACTAAGTGCCGGGGCTCCCTCTACCTGCTTTCTGACACAAAACTATATCCACCCACTGGTGGCACATTAGAGTCAACATGCAGCTTGTATGGAACACCTAGTTGTTAATGTCAATAAAGCAGTCAGCAAACAGTTCAGCAATATTATTGGTCCATGTAGGAAGCAGATGTGACTGCAATCGTGCATAGACTTGGTGTTGGTTGAATACTAATAGGTGTGTCATATACTCCACCTATTATGGAGAATGTAACATTCATTCTGGTGTCTTTAAATGAGTCTGAGTTTCAAATGTCCAACAAATCATCAATGATTTAAGCACTATTGCAAGGGAAAATATATTTCTGTTCCCTGGTTTGCAGAGAATAATCCTGAAGCTTGTTGAACCTTTCATCGCCTGTGCCATTAAAAGATCCTTCTGTATTTCTGAGAACATTTCCTTTTGAGCAATTAATTACCACTGTCACACATGCTCAGTTGAAGTGAGGCATCACAAAGGATATACATGATCTTTTGTTTTTGTGGTGGCTTGAGAAAGAGAGAGAGAGGTTGTGGGGGGGGGTGGGGTGGAGACAGATGGAGAGAGAGTAAGCTTAATTTTGTTACTTTTTTGTCAAGGCACATGTAAATAGTACCCTTCTGATGGTATTGATCTTAGGTTGAGTTCACTGATGAAGAACAAATGCAAGCACAATAGTTAAGTTTTGTAAAAATTGTATACTATTTGCCAGAAGTAGGACATTCTGTTCAGTGTGTGTGTGCATCACCATGGAAACATTGCTTGGACAAGTCACAATTCCTTTTGTAAAGCTGCCATTGTGGCCTTGAATGGTAGTTTCCTGGCATGTAAGTTATGAACAATTTTCACAAGAGTTGAACTTGGAGGGTGGCAGTTATTGTTGGCAGCCTCAACTTCGGGCCCTCTGGACTTATCTGAAAATGATAGAGATCTTGCTAACTCTGGCATCTCTGACAGATTTCATTTTTTCTCAAATACATTCCAGCACAGTTGATGACCAGAGGGGGAAAAAAGTAATATTGGAAATGAACATATTTGGAGCTCGCTTTTTGAAGTAAACAGGATGAGTTGGACCAGTATGTGTTGCTTGCAAGTTTCATTGCTTTTTCCCTTCTGGTAGACTGACATCTTTTAATTAGTCAGATTTTGATCTCGTTAACATTACCAAATTCACATTTAGTTACTAGTTGCCTCAATAAGGGTCAAATGTTTTGTTTCGTTAGAATGTCAGAAGACAGCTGTTTCCAATATTGCATTTTTCTTGGACGTGAAATAGGTTGACAGTGCAATTTTTTGCTGAGCCATAGTCATCATGTGCAGATTTAAGCACCTCAAAGAAATCTTTCAATTCTTCACCTACTGAATGGAAAAGTAAGTTCATTTTCTCCTGTCGTTTTTGTTTTAAAAAACTGCCATTGCACCTGGGAAACATTGCAGACACTTCTGCACATACAGAATACAGATGACAGCTCAAAGTACACATCAAAATGGAATAGATCAAGCCCAAACAACAGCAACTTCATCAGAAACTCAGCAATAGTCCATGATGAAGGATTTGGGGTCATGCTCCTTTCAAAGCAAAATTTCTCAGTAATAATCAGTGATATTTTTGCCTTTCAATCAGCGGGTGTGAACATGCCCAGTAACCAGCCCTCCTATCTTTTGCTTATCTTCAGCTGGAGTACCTCATTTCTGTTTAACAACAGGCTACAACTGCATTACACTTCCTGGAGCACTAACTTATAATGTTGTCTTCAGAAAGGAGACAAGTACCCTCCAAAAGATTCCGACCTGATAGGAATGCTCCATGTTTTTTCATCACCTGCACTGCTAGTACAAATGAATCTTGTGCAGAAATCCAACAGTATGAAACATTGATGGTCTACAGGCAGCCACAAATTCAAGTTGCAAACCATACAGCATTGGACGACATTCGGCTCCAGTTGTAAACTAAGGGAGTGAAAGAAAACTTACCTATCTCTATGACCCTATGACAAGAAAAAGGCAGCAAAGATTGTTTATCATTAAAATGAATATTGCTACTATTACAACCATTGCTAAAACAACTTGTAGAGGAAATCATAAAAACAGAACCATAACCTAAAATAGTATTTAATCTGACAAGTCAGCAGCAATAAATTGGGGCAGAAAAAGATTTAAATGAAACAAGTGACTACAGGCAACATCTTTTGTTAAAATCAAAAAATTAGAAAGTATTTAAAGAAATGAAAATAGCACCATTTTAAGGAGAAATGCAAGAATCATCCCAAGAACAAGACAAAAAGGCTGCAAACACACCACTTTGGTGAAAGCAGTAGGAAGCTTCACAAGTAACAACAAAGTGGGAATCTTCAAAGCTCCTCTAACTGGGAAGATTCCCCAAATAATTTTGGAACAAATGATTTAGCAGAATTTACAAGCTTTGAAATGCTTAATACAATCTTTATTAGAAGGCTATTGCTGCAATACACATTTTTAAAGCTATGAACAAGTTGTAAAAGCTTAGAAGAAAATAGATTTCAAGGCTGATGCAATAAATTATGAGAGAACAACCAGGGAATGCAGATTAAAGCTATGTTAGAAGTATTTGATACAGTTCAAAAGTGATACAAAAATAATAGAAATTGGTAAAGGAAGAAAACGTTGCAATGATAACAGCAAGATTTAGATTTAAGTTTTATTGTCACATGTACTCAACTGCGGGCTACAAGTGTACAGTGAAAAGTGTACAATGTCCCCACACATGGTACCAACGTAGGTACAAAGGTACAAAATCTTAGGTATGAAAATAGAAAAATAAAGAAATAAGTTAAAAAGTTCAGCATTACAGTCTTTTTAGCATAACAGTAGAAAATAAAGAAATAAAGTTGTTCAGGATATTGTTTAGGCCACTTTTGGAATATTGCATTCAATTCTGGTCTCCCTCCTATCGGAAGGATGTTGAGAAACTTGAAAGGGTTCAGAAAAGATTTACAAGGATATTGCCAGGGTTGGAACCTTTGAGCTATCCGGAGACGCTGAATAGGTTGGGGCTTCTTTCCCTGGAGTATCGGAGGCTAAGGGGTGACTTTATGGAGGTTGATAAAATCATGAAGGGCATGGATAGGGTAAATAGATAAGGGTTTTTCACTGGGGAAGTCCAGAACCAGAGGGCATAGGTTTAGGGTGAGAGGACAAAGATATAAAAGGGACATACGGGGCAACATTTTCACTCAAAGGGTGGTGTGTGTATGGAATGAGCTGCCAGAGGAAATGGTGGAGGCTGGTACAATTACAACATTTAAAAGGCATCTGGATGGGTATATGAATAGGAAGTGTTGAGATGGATATATCCAAGTGCTGGAAAATAGGACTAGATTGGGTTGGAATATCTGGTTGGCATGGATGAGTTGGACCAAAGGGTTTGTTTCTGTGCTGTGCATCTCTATTACTCTCTGACTCTATTACAGTTCATTCCGAAACCATGGGCCTGAAGATGCTCTAAGCTAGGCTCTGTCCAAGAAGAAAAGGAAAGAAAATAGGAAAAGGGATAGGAAGGAAAGCAGGTGGAATAGATGAGAACTGGGCCTATTCCACTGTCGCCAATGTGAAAGATTGTATAATACTTTAAAATAACTTCCTATTGCTGACTACAAGTTAGGCTTACAGAACTTCAGATTTAAAATAAAATTGAATTTGATATTGTTGTGAAATCATGTTGATCAATAAATTGAGGAGAAATGGAAAATACATAAAATGTCTGAGCATATTTAACATTATAGCTGGTTCCAACAGAAGCTAACATTCCAAAAGGTACAGAATTGACTCAAAATTGAATATCAAATAGAAAACAGAACAAATTAATACTGACCACATTCAGTAGATATTATAGCAGACAATATAAATCATACAAAATAAAGCAGATACAGACATCTGTGAGGATAGCTTTCAATAATTACTTTAAGTTAAGAATAAATAGAATTATTGAACGGACAAGATTTAATACAAGTCCAATTTCCAGATGAGACAGTAGACAATTTTATTTATGACCTCTGCAGCTTAGTTGGAACCTGTGAATGCAGAGACTTGTAATCAGAATTAATCAGTGACAGAATTGTTAGAGGATTTTGTGATCAGTCATTATCAGATCTTTTACTGTCCAAGAAAGTTGAAGAAAGCTATACAAATTGTCTTGAGGCCACAAAACAAATTTAGATAAACCCTAACAGGTGACTCAACCTTACCACAGAAGAGCAACAGGGCCCATTAACTTCATGGTAAGAGCTGTCTAAACAGACACATGAGGAGCCAAAACAAAGTAGGCAGAAAGAAGATACTATGTCAACTTATAGAGCAAAAAAAACCTCATTGGCACAGATCATATCCAGCTATACTAAATGTGTCACATCTGTAACAAAAGATGTGCAGAAATCCAAAACAGATCCAGCACAGTGGAAGGACTACACTCAAAAAGCCCTATATAGTAGATCACACACCTCCATTAGAAACAGCACATGTGTTTGAAGATAGATTTCCATCAGAAGAAATACTCAAGCCATTTTTAGGGGAAATAGGAAATCCATCTTTGATGGAACTTTATTGTGCTGACAGATATTTTATTAAATTCCAGCTAGATATAGGAGGAAGTGTCACTGTGTTACCTGACTGTCTACGTTGACTAAAACCCATGAAGTTACAGCCAAGGATCTGGACTTAAACATTGCAGATGGAATAGACCCTAACATTAAAGGAAGGTCATGTGTGTCATTACAACATAAGGAAAGACAAACATTCAAGAATATTCATTTCATCCAGGAAAAACAAATCTCATTCTTGAGCAAGAAGGTGTATTTTACACTCAGCATCCTGCAATTCATTCACTTGATTCAACTACTTCATAAGAAATGACCTAGGAAAACACAACCAGAGAAAAAAACTTGCTCGGCCTGACAAGACAAATAACTGAGCTTATAAAGAAGACTGAACCTGCAAAACTAAACATAATAGTGTGAAACTCCATCTATTTCTTCAGTATTTACAAACGAGAGGGACCGTATTGTTGAAGAGGAGAGTGTGAAACGGACTGGTAAGCTAGAGGAGATACTTGTTAGGAAGGAAGGTGTGTTGGACATTTTGAACAACTTGAGGATAGACAAGTCCCCCGGGCCTGACGGGATATATCCTAGGATTATGTGGGAAGCAAGAGAGGAAATTGCAGTACCGTTGGCAATGATCTTTTCGTCTTCACTGTCAACGGGGGTGGTACTAGGGGACTGGAGAGTGG
>NC_057729.1:7470643-7547544 GCF_004010195.1 Chiloscyllium plagiosum | reverse complement strand
TCGCTATTACCCCCCTGCCAACTTGCATCCACCTATCACCTTCCCAGCTATGTTGCCTCCAGCTCCACCCTATACCCCTATTTATCTCTCAGCCCCCTTCCCCCTCCACCTTTCTGATGAAGGGCTTATGCCAGAAACATAGACTCTCCTGCTCCTCAGGTGCTACCTGACCTGTGCTTTTCCAGTGCCATAGTTTTTGAATATAGAAAAGTGTGAAATTATGCACATTGGTAGGAAGAATAGACGGGTAGAATATTTTCTAAATGAGGAACGGCTTCAGAAATCTGAAGCACAAAGCAACTTGGGCATCCTAGTTCAGGATTCTCTTAAAGTGCAGGTTCAGTTGACATTTCAGGCGGCAAATGCAGTGTTACCATTGAGGGCTAGGGCACAAGAGCAGAAATGTATTGCTAATGCTTCATTAGGCTCTTTTCAGACAGCATTCGAAATATTGTAGAGTAGACAGTCAGAAACTTTTTCCCCGGGTGCAACAGAGTGTTACAAGGGGACATAAATTTAAGGTGGAAGGTATAGGGGGGATGTCAGGGGTGGGTTCTTTACCCAGAGAGTGGTGGGGGCATGGAATGCGCTGCCTGTGGTAGTGGTAGAGTCAGAATCTTTGGTGACCTTTAAGCGGCAATTGGATAGGTACATGGATGGGTGCTTAAGCTAGGACAAATGTTCGGCACAACATCGTGGGCCGAAGGGCCTGTTCTGTGCTGTATTGTTCTATGTTCTATGTTCTATTCTTATAGATATGGCACATAACTAGATGAAGCATACAGGAGATCTGAGGAATCTAGGGGCATTCTTGGCAACTGTGGATGGAGTCTTCGTGCCTTCTATTTTCATGTTATCATTGGTGTACTCTAACCTGTTTCCAGTTATAAAGCTATAATAAAGCTTAATGGAATAATAGATTAGTTAGCCACTAAATGGTAACTGCTCAAGTATAGTAACATCCCATGAACACACCCTTGGCCAAGGGCAAATTCAGAAAAACATGCAACTCCAAAGACCGGTAGAGACCCCTAGATTTTAACTGTAATGGAGGGAGGAAAAACTAGCTTCTGCTTCTTCAAGACCTCAGCAGCAATTGCTACAGGAAAACTACAAACTAAAACTCCTGGCTCTGTAGAACTTGCCTGCACCCCTTTAAGCTGCTTTCATTGTTCCAATGTAAAAAAAAACAATGCCTCACAAGCTGTTTACTTTATTGGCTTTCCCAATAGATAACTCTACACCTGTCTTAAACACGCTCTTTAACAAAAAAAAGGACAAAATAACCTCTTAAAGTCTTAGTATCGTTGCACAATCAAAGATATGCAGGCCTTATCATAATAGTGGGGACCAAGAACTGGCTCACGATTTCATTGCAACATAATTATTTTAAGCACATCCAGCAACAGCAATACATTATTCAAAGTAATAGATGGAAAAGGTAGGCACTACAACAATCCTGAGTCACAGTGCTAGTAACCAGTTGGAAACTCCCAGTGAGCATCAATCTGTATCTCTCTGAAAACATGTTCTCGTGTTGCTGAGGTCACATTTTCAATTGAGGGGCTCATAAGATTGTACTAATATTATCCAGAGGGAATACAATCCAGTGAATTGAGGCTAATTGAGGTGAAAGAATTCCCTTTCAGATCCTGTGTTCACTGTTGAGACAACATATGATTCTTAGTTCACTGAATATTACATAGGCCTCAAATCCTAGGGCTTATTTTCCAGTCACTTGCCTATTTACTAAGTCCCCAATGTGGCAGGATGGAAATATTTGCTTAATGCAAGCTGGATGTGTGCTGTTCAAATCATCCAAAGATTAGCATACAAACACCACATCCATCTCAGGAGTTAAGCCTTCTACATAAACACATCAGGGAACAGAGGGGGTGTTGAAGTTGCCACTGTGAGATCAGTTTACCCTGAGGCTGACAAAGTTGCTAAATTTGTGACCCTAAGAATGCACTTCCCTGAAAGTGAGCATCAATGGATACCATATTGAAAGGATTCAGTCACAGCTTTCTGACACCTGCCCCAGTTACTACTGTGTTCTTCCCCACATTTCCCATTTACGGATGGCAATGGGTCGTAAAGCTACAATCTGTAATTTATAAGTACTAAATATAATTTACTTCTAACCATAATGAACTTTAAAAATGCAAATACTTGCCTCAGTTGCCTCTTGTGTTCTCCCCCATATCCTCATTTACGTCTAACACCAACAACACATGGAACAGGCTGGCTCTGTAGTTAGCATTGCTGGCTCACAGTGCCAGGGATTCAGGTTCGATTCCAGCATTGGGTGTCTGCCTGTATGGAGTTTGAACATTATCCCAGTGTCTGCACCAGTATACCAGTTTCTTCCCACAGCCATGCTAAATTGTCTGTAGTATCCAGGGATGTGCATGTTAGGTGGATTAGCCTGGGTATATGCAGAGCTTAGAGTGAGGGGATGGGTGAGATGCTCTTTAGAAGGTTGATGCAGACTCATTGGGCAAAGTGGCTTCTTTCTGTACTGCAGGGATTCTCTGATTCTAGCAAGTTGCCTTCTGCTCCCAGCACATTACTGCTCAATCAATGGGAAATCTGTGGCCTCACCATTAACAGTGGGAATTGCACTGAGGAATCTCCTATATCCTGAGAAATTGGGGTGTCTGAACATTAAGAGCAAAGTTTACAACATGCACTCTGAGCTTCGGGTCACATTTGTTGAAATGCTGTTAGGAAGGAAAGGAATGACTTTTTGTCTGACGCGATCTGATGTTTTTTTTGGGACAAGAGCAGGCTGAGTGCTGAACATACGATGATGTGATTTGCTGCAAGCATTTGCATTTTTAAAGTTCATTACAATTAGAATTAAATTACATTTAGTGCTTGTAAATTATGGATTGTAGGTTTATGTCCCCTTGCCATCTGTGATCCTCCAGCTCAGTATCAGTAGCAGGTCGAAGGCAGAACAATTAAAAGCTTGAGGAGATGATGAGCACACAATGTTCATGGACAATTTGAGATCGCTCCTTCATATTTCCTACTACCAAAAAAAAATCTTACTGAGATAGCACAACAAGACTTTGCACAGCACCAAGCATTTTCTCTCTGGGCATTTGCCCACGAGTCCATGATCATTTTGTAAGACTGTGTTTGCCTCATAATACAAATGTTAGCACCACTTTAAGTAACCCAGAGTTGGAAAAAAGTTCATAATATATTGGGGGCGGGGGAGGGGGGAATCCTATTGTAAAGATAATGAGCACTGACGGCAAAGTAGCTCCCCAGAGAGAAAAGGAGAATAATTACCCTGCTGAGGGCGTTCAGCTGATTTTAGTGAGGAAAAGTTTTGGATATTACTCTCCTTGATATCTTGCTTTCATTTAGACCACTATCTTGTGAGTGAACATAGAGCAGTACAGCACAGTACAGGCCCTTCAGCTCACTATGTTGTGCCGAGCATTTATCTTAATCTAAGATCAACCTAACCTACACACCCCTCAATTTACTGCCATCCATGTGCTTGTCCACGAATTGCTTAAATGTGTTCCAAAAGAGGTGTCCAAAATCTTCTCTGGCCACTTAATAGTAAAAGGGTGATAAACGATGGCATAGGAGTGACATCGTCTCCACCATAAATACCACATTTCCTAGCTGCTATCAATTCTGATGAAGAGTCATCAGACTCAAAACATTACATCTGCTTTCTCTCCGCAGATGCTGCCATTCCTGCTGAGTTTCATCAGTAATTTCTGTTTTTGTTTCAGTATTCATGGTTGTTTTTAGTATACCTTTGGTTTTTTTTTAGAATAAAGAGCTTTGATTAGATTAGATTACATTACGTTACATTACTTACAGTGTGGTAACAGGCCCTTCAGCCCAACAAGTCCACACCGACCCTCCGAAGAGCAACCCACCCAGACCCATTTCCCTACATTTACCCCTTCACCTAACACTATGGGCAATTTAGCATGGCCAATTCACCTAACCTGCACATCTTTGGATTGTGGGAGGAAACAGGAACACCCGGAGGAAACCCACGCAGACACGGGGAGAATATGCAAACTCCACACAGACAGTTGCTCAAGGTGGGAACCCAGGTCTCTGGTGCTGTGAGGCAGCAGTGCTAACCACTGCGTCACCGTGCCGCCTGTTGTGCCACCATGCTGCTCGTTGTGCCACCGTGCTGCCCGTAAAGCTTTGATTACATTAAAGATAAACAGCAACTCATTTGTTTTGGCAAAACTCAGGTTTCCTGTCATGTATGGGGCTATCATTGTACACAGGGCAAACATGGACAATAAACTTGAGGTCCAGGTCAAACTTATCCAATTGAATGGTACAGCAGGCTTGAGAGCTGAACTGGAAGCATAGTTATTGAAAAAAAAATTATCTAATCTGTCCTTAACTCCATTTACCCACCATTTCCTGTACTCTTATCCTAACAAAAAACTACCTCCCATGTGGGCTGCCTCACAGTGCCAGAGATCCGGGCTCAATTCCCGCTTCAGGCAACTGTCTGTGTGGAGTTTGCACATTCTCCCCGTGTCTGCGTGGGTTTCCTCCGGGTGCTCCGGTTTCCTTCCACAGTTCAAAAATGTGCAGGTTAGGTGAATTGGCCATGCTAAATTGCCCGCAGTATTAGGTGAAGGGGCAAATGTAGGGGAATGGGTCTGGGTGGGTTGCTCTTCGGAGGGTTGCTGTGGACTTGTTGGGCCAAAGAACCTGTTTCCACACTGTAAGTAATCTAATATTTAAAATTTTCATTGATCTAGCCTTAACAGTTTTTTTTTGGCAGAAACAATTCTGGGATTCTACTGTTGCAAAATAATACTCCTCAAAATTGTCTTTATATGACCTATAGTTAGTTACAATGTGACCTCCATGTCCTGGAGGGAGGTTGCAACTAAAACTTAAATATTTTAATATTGAATGTACAGCCTATTCATAAACATAAGTAATAAAATGAAACACAAATTGTACAAGTGAATTCATATTCATTTTGAACATACTCCAGAAGGAATTGTACTGGGGAATGATTGCTTACAAAACTGTATTTGATTGATTGTATTGATAATCGTCTTGTTTCTGATGTGATTAATAGTTACCTGAGAATATGGAGGTTATCAGATTGAAGCATTTCAGATGGCACCTACAGTGACAAGACAAAAGTTAAAATATTTCATAAATATCAAATAAATTCTGAGATTAAATCATAGCCATGAATGAATTTACTCTTAGAGTAAATGATATGAGATTTTTTTTTGCTTTTAATAGAGTATTTGTCTTTCAAACTGACAGATCACATTGATGTGTGACAGTGTGATATCCATGTAAATTTAGGTTAAACCAAGTGTAACATACCAGCAATATCAATCTGACAGCACTAAAGAACGGAGTGCATTTTCATACAGCTGTATTTGTAAAAACCTGCTGGCAGAAGCAGCTGATCTCCCGGTGGGAAGTGAAGTAAACAAAGTGATAATACTGTCAATTCTCTCAACAGGAAATGTTAAACCAACATATGCAGAACAATATCTGTGCATGGGTTGGTTTGGGAAAGCACAATTGAAGTTTAGTCAGGATGAAGCTGTATTTTGGAGTAAATACTTGTGATGGAGTACAATTTGACATTTGTTTTGCAGAGTGTACAACTGTCCAATCAGAAATGGATATCTTTCCATCATCTTCATCTTTTAGATACAATTTTAAACATTAAATCTGCTGACAATTCCATTTCAAAATGTCCTCAATTTTCTGACCCAAGCTCACCGTCAACCAATATCATCAAAAGCATATTCTATTGTTTTTCATCTAATTTGTTATCATTGGGAACTAGTTGGCTACAATTTGTTGCATTTATCTGCATAACAAAATGGATGGCACTTCCTAGAAAAAAAAATCATTGACTGTGCAGCAACTTGTAACATCTTGAGGCCATATGGACTGTTTTTTTTTGTTTTGTTTTTAGTTTTGAGATTTAAATTTGCAGAGATGATATACTCTAAGTTAATGTCCAGACATAAAGTTTCTTCAATGCTTTGGAATGTCTGACTCATACTTAGCTACTTGCCTGAAGTATAGATGTCTCTTCCTTAGTCATTATGCCCAAGCCTAATTAATTACACACAGTACAGAGAAGAGTTAATATACCAGCACAATGGTTAGCACTGCTGCGTCACAGTGCCTGGAACCTGGGTTTGATTCCACCCTCTGACAACTGTCCGCGTTGAATTTGCAAATCTCCCTGTATCTGTCTAGGTTTCCTCCAAGTGCTCTAGATTCTTCCCAAAGTCCAAAGATGTGCAAGTTTAGTGGATTGGCCATGCTAAATTGCCCATAATGTACAGAAATGTGCAGCCTAGGTGGATTAGTCTTGGGAAATGCAGGGCTACTGGGATGCGGTGAGTCTGGGAGGGATGCTCTTCAGAGGGTTGGTGGGGACTTGATAGGCTGAATGGTCTGCTCCCACTCTAGGGAATCTATTATTCTAAAACATGAAAGAATTGATCACTGCATGAACAATATTCTTTTTTCAGGGATTCTACAGTCGCACTTATAATTAATACATAAGTGGATGTTAAGAAATGGAAAAAGAGTATCAGCTTTCATTACAAGTGTATATTTCACTGTGCTTTCAGCATAATTGCTTATTTTTGCATAACATGCGCTCACATGCAGTCTCAATTCTTTTCCGAATGGAAAGAAAGCTTGTCTTAAATAAAGGTATGGATCTTAACATAAATTAGCTATTTACAAGACTTCTGGAAATAAAGGTCACTTCAAAAGAAATGTTCAGATACATTAACTGCTTTCACAATAAAAGGCAGTGTATGGAGAAGAAATACTAAGAACTCAGACTTTTACTGACCTGCAGTTGCATTGCTGGTACTTCAATACAGTAGTTATTGTTTCTTCATGTAGAGCATTAGTATTGCTGAAAAAAAACATGCTGTGTGAAGCTTTTTAGTTTTATACTCATCAGGACAGAATTTTAAGAATATCAAATGTTTGGACATTTGATGTCCTTGAGATTCTGTGCTGATGAGTGTATGGAAAACATGTTTTGACATTTTTTTCAAGGCGTATTTGTGTACTTTAAAGAATAGTTAATTATAAAATGAAAAAAAATGCTTTGGGGCATGACTGTGTTTCAGAACTTTGCTTTCATAGCTTAGATTCTTCTAAACCACTCATACAGGTTCTACCTTTCACTTTACCTCATGTTAACATTAATCCTCTGTTCAATCTGTCACTCATTAGCAGAGTTTACCATAAATAGTATGCACCATAAAATGGTATCCTGTGCTGGTATTTCACAAAGATTGTATGTCTATGCTTCAAAGCTAAGTGAGACGAAAGAAATGAAGGAAAAGGCATTCTCATGGTGCTTTATTTTATTAATTATAAACACATTTCACACAATTGATCCATTGCTAAAGCAAAGCTTAGTATGGAGGAACAAGCACACTCAACTTAAAGAAATATCAAATATTATTGGAAAGCTGTTAAATGATGATTCAAACAATGAGTGATTAAAATTTCATAATACAATTTAATGTTGATATAAAATTTGCCAGAACCACATATTCAATTTAATAACACCACTTATTATGTTCCACTGTTTTATGTTAAATCCTTCAGTTCGGTCCTTGTAAAATAGACACATTGATTGCAATTGGAAAATCCCAATTTCTGATGCTAATATCAATACAGCCTTACAGTCCAGCGGGGACCCTACTGTTTTATTTATCACTGCAATTTTCACCAGTTTGACTTAATTGCTGACTGAGTTTAGAAAACTACAGCTTCAATTAGGTTCCAATTTGTTTTTAATTTGTGCTCTAATGAATTGATTAGCTGCTGCCAAACTTTACAACTGAATCCAATTTGGATTGGAGAGAATGGCTTCAGTAATATAAAAAAGAGAAAAAAAATGTCTTCAGTAAAGGTGGATTAAGGTAATACAATTGTGAATGGTGTTACTACATAACTAATCAATACACTAAGTCTTTGCACAATTCCACCACTTGCCATTTACTTGCATGTTTCTGCTTAATGTTGTCGGTTTAATTCAATCACACAACTGCTGATTCTATGTTACTCCCTGATAATCTGAAAAAGCCATTATAATAAATATTTTACATCAATGTAGAATCAAAGCAAAGTGTGTGTGTGACATGACTCTAAGCCACTTTACACATGACGTTTGATCATGGCCTACACTGCTTCAACTTGGTGTCACCTACAACACAAGTCTTAGGTTAATGTTAAATGTAACCAATAGAATTCCCTTGAGCAATAATTAGGAGAAAGGGAGTTGAATTTCTACAGTATGTTTCATAATCATTGAATATCTTAATGTGTTTTATCACTAATCCAGGGTTCTTCAATGAGAAATCAGAACAATGCGTAGCTTGCAATGAAATTGGGTACACGAGCCCAAAGGACAGTCTAGCAGACAACAACATAATGCAAATTTCATACATAACATTTCAGGGGAACGTAGGGAACAGAACCAAAAGAAGGCCATTCAGCCCAACCATCCAACTAGATCATGATCGATTCTCCAGATTAATATCATTTTCCTATTTCACCCTCCATCATTTGATATCTGTAAAAGTCTATTGACCTCTAAGTTGAATGTACTCAGTAACTGAACTGGCATAGAGAATTCCAAACATCCATTATCATTTGAGCAAAGAAAAAAATACTTTTACTTTATTTCTAAGTGACTTATCTATCCTGAAACTGAGCCCTGGTTTAAGAACTCCCCTCTCTTCTCCCAACCCCTAATTCCCTCTCCAGTCAGGGGAAGCATCCTCCTTGTATCTACCCTGTAAAACCCTGTAAGTAGTCTGCATATTTTAATGAAATCACCAAATGTCTAGGTTCTTTCACACACAAAGTTGTCTAGCGTAGATTACAATATCCACCTTTCCATTCTAGTTTAAAGCATTGTGTTGAGTAAGCAATAGGAAGTTTAGTGAATTACTGCAAGCATTTATAGATTACATGAACATGCTCCCAGTTACTATGCAAGCTGTTAGAAGCATACTACCCAAGGCCTATTTCTTACAAGTTTATTCTTAACTCTGACCAAGTTCAAACTTAAATCATTACAGCAAATCATGTCTACTGCACTCAATCAAGTATTAACCTTTTCTGATCCTTTCAAACTCATATACAGCGTCTCCACCCAAATCTTCTTTTCCTGATAATTATTATAATGGTATTATTATATTTGTTCTTATATCTACATTTAGCACCACCCTATCTCTGCCCAAGTCTTTGACTTTACAATTTAGAAGATCCAAATATTTCATTATTATACCTGAATTTACTTTCTTTGTACTAGGAAGAAAGGCTGTTCATTGAGTGGAAAGTAATCAGCGTAGATGGTCTCCCTGATGTCTGAGGTCTGTTGTGCTCAACTGTTCCCAGGCCTACAGTTTGGTGCATTCCAGTAAATGATCTGTAGTTAGTTCAGCCATAATGTGAGGAGTTTCCTACAGTTCCTTTGTACAGATGTTTTAGCTGTAAGAATGGTGTATGATCTCATTGGTTCACATCATTTTTTAAATTCCTGATCCACATCTGTAGCCTGATTACTAACTCTCTGATTATGCAAATCCGTGAAGTTGTTGTAAGACATAAAATATTGTTCTTTGGAAAATCTTTGGCACAAATGCAATTCCAAACAGTAATCTGTCTGAACAAAATCTTCCAAATAAAATTATAACTGGAGTTTATAGCTTATAACTATAAACGGAGGTGTGAGCAATCTTGAAGTTTGTCCAATGGCACTTACTAAAACAGCTTTTTTGTGCCAAGTTTCCTGAAAACACTGCTTTTGAAGGAAACACTGCTCTTAGATTCTCCTTGAATGTTGACATAGGGTGAATTTTTCTCACTGCCATCTTATTGTAGTATGTAAGGTCAACACAGATATGAATAGGATATGTAGACTTGGGCTACTACGACCATGCCCAAACTCCAATCTGATGGTTTTGTGACTTCAGAAATAACACACAGTTTTGTCATCTCCTCATGTTAGCTCTAAAATTGTTTCATTTAGGGTTGCAGTATCTTTCTGGTATATAATGGTTCAACAGATGTATTCCTTATAATTCTGAATTAAGTTTTTAATGAGGTGGGATCTCATAGCTAGTTATGCATTCTAACAGGATGAGACAAGGTAGACACAGGAAGGATGATCCCATTTACTGGGGAGTACAGACCAGGGGTGACTGTCTAAAGATATATGGGTTTCCTCTGGGTGCTCCAGTTTCCTCCCACAGTACAAAGATGTGTAAGTTTGGTGGATTGGCCATGTTAAATTGCCCATAGTGTCCAGGGATTTGCAGGCTAGATGGATTAGCCATGGCAAAGGCAGGGTTACAAGGTTTGGATGGGATGCTGTTTGGAGGTTCGGTGTGGACTCGATGAGACAATGGCCTGCTTCCATACTGTTGGGATTCTATGATTCTATGCTACTGGGTAGACCATTTAAGGCTGAGATGAAGAAAGATTTCTTCACCCAAAGAGTGGTGAAACGCTGGACCTCTCCGCCACAGCAAGCAGTTGAGGCCAAATCATTGAATGTTTTTGAGAAGGAGATAGATATAGTTCTTGGGAATAAAGGGGTCAAAGGTTATGTGGCAAAATTGGGCAGAGGGTACTGAGTTGGATGGTCAGCCATAATCATATTGAATGATGAAGGAGGTTCGAAGGGCTGAATGGTGTCCTCCTGTCCCTATTTTCTATCTTTCAATACTTCTAAAGCATTAAGGAATGTACTTGCATGTGACTCTAGCACTCATTTATTGACATCTCAAAGAACATGAGACTTTGCATTTGCCACTGACACTAAGCTAAGCAATCCATTCCAGAAGGACCTAAAAACTGCTTCTAAACACAGCAACAGCTCTTCCTGTGCTTGTGTGTGTTTGCAGAATGTTACACACAACTGTGATGGCCTCTGGACAGTCAGAGGCTGAGGGTGATCTTATAGAGGTTTATACAATCATGAGGAGCATGGATAGGGTGAATAGCCAAGGCCTTTTTCCCAGGGTAGAGGAATCCAAATCAAAAGGGCATAGGTTTAAGTTAAGAAGAGTAAGATGTAAAAGGGACCTAAAGGACAACTTTCTCACGTAGAAGGTGGTGCGTACATGGAATGTACTGCTAGAACAAAGTGGTAGAGGCTGGTACGATTACAATGTTTAAAAGGCATCTGGATAGGTACACAAATAGAAAGCATTTTGAGGGATATGGGCCAAATGCCAGAGAATGGGACTAGATTAATATAGGATATCTGGTCGGCATGGACGAGTTTGACCGAAGTGTCTGCTTCTTTGTTGTGCAACTCTATGACTCCTCCCAGACCAACACAGGTGGCATACACTATCCAGTCTGGAGTACACAGATACCTCATGCATGTGACAGATGCTGTATTTGCAAGAGGCAACAGTGCCTTGAAATATCATATGGAAGGTTGGGTGACAAGCAGAGTTTTGACGAAGAGAGCAGAATATAGCTGATTGAATCATGTAGAGCAAATGAGGGACACCACCCTTCATCCCTGTGTTGGCATTTTGAAAATGATCCAGTTGATCACATTCTTCTGTTCTTTTCTCAGAGCACTGCTATGGCACCTGTAACACAGCCTGTCATGATTAGATTAGATTACTTCCAGTGTGGAAACAGGCCCTTCGGCCCAACAAGTCCACACTGCCCCGCCGAAGCGCAACCCACCCATACCCCTACATCTACCCCTTACCTAACACTACAGGCAATTTAGCATGTTCACCTAACCTGCACATCTTTGGACTGTGGGAGGAAACCGGAGCACCTGGAGGAAACCCACGCAGACACGGGGAGAATGTGCAAACTCCACACAGTCAATCGCCTGAGGCGGGAATTGAACCCGGGTCTCTGGCTCTGTGAGGCAGCAGTGCTAACCACTGTGCCACCGTGCTGCCCATGTTGCTGTTCCATTTTTAATTAGCTAATGATTTGCATCGGTTCCTGTAACTGGATGTAAGTTAATGGATAAGGAAACCGTGATTTCTATGAAACAGAAAGCATCTTGATTCATGTACAGTTGAATGTTATGAGAACATTGCCAGCTGAATCCAACAAAAAATAAAATCCTGACAATGTTGGAAATCAGAAACAAAAGAAAAGAAGTGCTGGCTGAATAATATGACAACCAGCATCTATGTTGGGAATAGAAGGATTGTTTGAGGTATGGGACTTTCTTTGGAACAAAAGTACAGAAAATAGCATCTTATTTATTCCCTTCACACATACTGTTGGTACACTGGATGGTTTTGATTGAAACAGATTCGATTATGTGTTTTCTTGAAGCTACTGATGACATCTTCTGGAAGATTAACTGCTTCTCTACATTCAGCCACATCTCGCCATCCGTCTGTACTTAGGGAAAAATAAAACAAGGGTAAGATTTATCCTGGATTATGGAGGTTACCTCAAAAGCACAAAGAAACATTTCTTTCTCTGAAAATAATTCACTGAGGGAGTAAATGTCTACAACAGCAGACTGAAGAATATTTCATTTGAGTTATGGCAGAGAACTATTTTCATTGAAGCTTATACAAATATTGCTTCCCATCAATCTACGATTTGGCCATTGCTCCAATCAAATTTGTTGCTGTGTCTACATAAGAATATAGAGACAAGAATAATCTATTCAGCCCTTTGAGCTTGTTCCATCATTCAATTAGATTGTAACTGATCTGTACTGAAGATCACATTTCCGGTCTTTTGTTACACCTCTCTTAATGCCTGACCTAACAAAAATCCATCAACCTCAAGTTAACATTTTCAATTGATCTGGTCTCAATAGAGTTTTAGGAGCACACTATTATAGATAATTACAACTCTTTACATGATTATTTTAATGTAAGAATCATAGAATCCCTACAGTGCAGGAAGAGGCCATTTATCCCATCAAGTCCACACTAACCCTTCAAAAAGCATCATACCAATATCAAGCTCCCTATCTTATCCCCGTAACCCTGAATATACCATGGTAAATCCATCTAGCTTGCACATCCCTGGACACTACAGACAATTTAGCATGGCCAATCCATCTAACCTGCGCATCTTTGGACTGTGGGAGAAACCAGACCACCGGAGGAAACGCATGCAGACTGGTAGAGAATGTGCAAACTCTACACAAACAGTCACCCAAGGTTGGAATTGAACCCATGACCCGGGCGCTATGAGGCAGCAGTGCTAACTACTGAGTTACCAGCCATGTGTTTTATTTCATGACATATACAGTCATTTATTTTTGAGGTTGGAATTTGAAATAGTGGTATGTGGGTTTTGGTCTATGTATATGAGTGGTGTTAACAATTAGCTTGTCAGCCTTTCTGGTGCCATGATTTCAAAATAGTACATGTCAGGGAATTGGTGACTGTGGCTCTAATAGAGTCATAGAGGTATACAGATGTACAGGACAGTAATAGACCCTTTGGTCCAACTAGCCCATGCTGACCAGATATCCTAAATTAATCTAGTTCCATTTGTGTACAATTGGCCTTACCCCTCTATACCCTTCCTATTCATATACCCATCCAGATGCCTTTTAAATGCTGTAATTGTACCAGCCTCTACCACTTCTCTGGCAGTTCGTTCCATACATGCACTATCCTCTGCATGAAAAAGTTGCCCCTTAGGTCCCTTTTAAATCTTTCCCCTCTCACCCTAAACCTATGCCATTTAGTTCTGGACTCCCCCCCCCCCCCCCGCCACACACACATCCCCCACCCTACCTCAGAGGTGAGAATGTGAATTTGTTTGCATTTTGAGGTTATTATGATCTGAGACAGCAAACGTTGAAAAGTATTAACTTGCTTCTGATTTAGAAGGACAAAAACTTAATTTTGCTTTGGGCATAAAGTAAAATTAGAAAGCTTTTGTTTCAGTTTGCAGAAAGCTGTCATGAATCAGATGTAAGGACAGTTTCTCCTGGAAAAAGGAATGAGTGCAGAGCAGATAGGAAACAGGTGACCTTAGAGTAAGGGGTTTAGTTGGAAAATTGTGGACCGGGATTGTTTGGTTAACCCTGAAAGGGACATTGGAAGCTCAGAAAGTTTAAGCACAGTAAGATCATGGTGTCAGAAATAGAAAGAACTTTACTTTGCCTTGGGTGTTTTGATTTAAAAAAAAAGATATATAAATAGTTTGATTTATTTTATCTTCATTTCTTCTGTGTAATGAACTTTCTGCTTTATTTTGAAAACAAAATCTGCAGCATTGCATTTTTGTTACAGTGAAAAACCACGTCATTAAATTAAGAAAAAGTACATAATTGATCAAACTCGATTTCAGTCTGGTATGTGACATGTCCTGTTTTAACATCTGCTGGAATCAAACAACATGCTTCCTTGACTGATGTAGCTGTAATTTGACATTATATTCCTTGCTCTGCACTCTCCCACAATAAGAACAGGGTTCATTGTTCCCTTGTTTTGACTGTTTTTGTTTCAAGTGAGATTTATGGTAGCCAGTCTGTTGACCATGTCAACCATGTTGAAACTTTTTTCTCACACAATCCCCTCTTCGTTACTCATCCATAGCTTCTTCAGGTCCCATCTATTGGAGTTGTGAGGCAAGGGAGGCAGCCACATTTGCAATGTTCACCCTGTGGCACCAGATCTAAACTCCAGCTGCATAACATTTCCGACACTGCAAGCAATGAATTGCAGTGTGGTCTGATACTGTTATCCCCAAGGAAATGTGTGAGAAAGACAATTAAGCTTCCTGCTTTGCCAAAAAATGTCTGACATTTTTTGGCAAAGCAGGAAGCTTAATTGTGGTAGTGTAGAGGATTGCCACCAAACCTTAGGTCCACTTCCATCTCCACCATCCTAGAGGGGAAGACATAAGACTTGTGAATGTAGTATTATGGTCTGACTGGTCTGGTACACTTGCAAATAGAGGAGCAAATTGCAGTAAGTTGGAGCATGGCATTTTATCAAAGCAGGCATAACAGACAGCTTACGCAAGGCAGTCATTAAACTGGATTGAAGAACGGAGAAATCCAGCAACATTATTGGCAGTGTTGTCTCTTCAGCATGTGAGCACTGGCTCTTTCCATGGAGACACTGGTCATTGCCTTGGAGAGCCAGATCCAGCATTCTCTGTGTCTGCCAGATATGAGCATAGCTTAAAAATGTATTGCTGGAAAAGCGCAGCAGGTCAGGCAGCATCAAAGGAACAGGAGAATCGACGTTTCGGGCATAAGCCCTTCTTCAGGATATGAGCATAGACCTGCACTTTGCCTATTTATCCTATCCATGCCCCTCATAATTTTGTAAGTGTCCATAAGGTCACCCCTTCACCTCCAACGCTCCAGGGAAAACTGCCCCAGCCTGTTCAGCCTTTCCCTATAGCTCAAATCCTCCAACCTGGCAACATCCTTGTAAATCTTTTCTGAACTCTTTCAAGTTTCACAACATCTTTCCAATAGGAAGGAGACCAGAATTGCACACAATATTCCAACAGTGGCCTAACTAATGTCCTGTACAGCTGCAACATGACCTCCCAACTCCTGTACTCAATATTCTGACCAATAAAGGAAAGCATACCAAACGCCTTCTTCACTATCCTATCTCCCTGCGACTCCACTTTCAAGGAACTATGAACCTACACTCCAAGGTCTATTTGTTCAGCAACACTCCCTAGGACCTTACCATTAAGTGTATAAGTCCTGCTAAGATTTGCTTTCCCAAAATGCAGAACCCTGCATTTATCTGAATTAAACTTCATCTGCCACATCTTGGCCCATTGGCCCATCTGATCAAGATCCTGTTGTAATCTGAGGTAACCTTCTTCACTGTCCACTACACCTCCAATTTTGGTAGAGTACAGTGAAAAGTTTATACGTCAACACTTCCAGCACTATCTTAGGTACAAAGGTACCTAGGGACAGCTTAGAGTCAAAGAGTCTAGAGATGTTCACCATGGAAACAGACCCTTCAGTCCAACTCATCCATACTGATCAGTATCCTAAATTAATCTAGTTCCATTTACGAGCATTTAGCCAATATCCATCTTCCTCTTCATATATCCTTCCAGATGACTTTTAAATGCTGTAGTTTTACTAGCCTCCACCACTTTCTCTGGCAGCTCATTTCAGATATGCACCATCCTTTGTTTGAAAAAATTGCCCCTTAGGTCTATTTTATACCTTTCCCTCTCACCCTAAACCTACGCCCTCTAGTTTGGGACTCCCCAACCCCCGGGAAAAGACCTTGTCTATTTATCCTATCAATGCCTTCTTCAATTACTGCTCAAAGGGATGGAACATTCTGGCCATAGTTTTTCTTTATCTGTCATTTTAATTTCTTTATGACTTGTAATTACCAAAATTATTTCTTTGTCTATTTCTTAGAACTCAAAAGAATTCAAATTAGGTTTATGCAACCAGCTTGTTGAATTAAACTATTTTAACTTTAAAATTATTTTGGGAAATTTGCTTTATGTAAAATGATTGGAGCATGAAATAACTAGATGGTGAATCCAACTTAACCACTCTACACAGAGGAGCTTCAGGCTCATGAAGAAGGCATTTGACATGCTTGCCTTCTCACTCGGACCACTGAATGTACGAGTAGAGACATTGGTGAGGCCACTTTTTGAGTACTGTGTACAGTTCTGGTCGCCCTGCTACAGAAAAGATATTATTAAATTGGTGATAATTCAGGGAATGAATTACAAAGATGTTACTAGGAGTGGAAGGTTTGCTTATAAGATGAGGCTATATAGACTGGGAATCTTTTTCACTGGAAGGTAGGAGATTGAAAGGTGATCTCATAGAATCATGAGGGGTATAGATAAGGTGAATAGCAAGGGTTGTTTTCCCTAAGGTTGGGAATTTCAGAACTAGAGGCCATAAATGTAATGTGAGAAGAGAATGATTTAAAAGCAACCTGAGGGGCAACGTTTTTTACACAGGGTGTGTTTATCTAACTGCTGATGTTGTGAGTTGCTCAATTATACTAAGAAGTGTTGACAACTTTTTAAAACATTATTACTGTTCCTTGCATCAGGCATGTTTGATCACTAAATGGGCACCTTTACAACAAAGTTCCTTGAAAAAACAAACCCAAATACGAGAACAATCTCATTAATATTTTTCCTGCTACAAAACACTGCTTCAAAGACAGTACATAAGGAGACAGATTTAGTTAAGCTTTAGCCTGGAGTTACAAAGGAAGAACAGTGTTCTGTTTTTGAATGTGGGAATACATCAAATGTCCTCACTCACTCTCAATCAAACTTTGGTAAATCCTTTAAGACACTCTTATCTTTTCACTCAAAGTATTTCATGCACAATTTCCGGTTTTCCTGTCCTGTCTTTACTTTCTGAGCAAGTATATTTGTTAGTAAAATGTCTTGTCCATAAATTTGTTTTACCATTAAAGTCTATACTCCCCTGCACAAGTGTCAAACTAAGCAAAATAAAATACACTTAGAGCATTGTGACACAAATGCCCAAGTAAGCAATGTAATGGAATAATATTAGTCTAATTATATGTAGGCTGAATCAGCAGAAGTTAAATGCAATTTATTTGCTAAAGATCAGATGTTTCAGGATGTAATTTATCTATCTATGATACATCTGTCATTTGGTCTGCAACTGTATTCATTTCAAATAATCTTACATACAATGGAGAGTAAAATCTCTGAAGGGACTTTGAAAGGAGATTGTAAGATTCATTTATTTTACAAATGCCTATTGGTGCTCTAAGGAGAAGGAATGGACAAAGGAACCAACACGAGTTTAAGGGGAGAGAACAAGTGAAAAAATAAGGTTTTAACAGGGAAAAAAGAAATTGATGAGGGAGTTGAACAATACGGTTAAGACATCTGAGGACTCTGGCACTGATGGTGTATAAAGGAAATGCTTGAACCGAACAAAGCTGAGATATTGGATTGGGAGAGACTGTGAAGCAAGGCTTAGAAGAGGATGAAATTTACAATTTAATGCAACGAGGAAGAGAGTGTCAGAGTAGGTTTGTGAGAATAAAGAGCAGTGAGTGAGAGAAACATAACTGTGGAACAGGATAAAGACAGCATGGTTTTAAATTTCAATTACAAATAAAAAATAGCAGCTACTGGAGTTCTGAAATTCAAAACAGAAAATGCTGGAATTATTCAGCAAGCCTGGCAGTATTTCTGGAGAAAGAAACAAGTAATGTTTCAGATTGATGGTTTTTCATCAGAATGCTCTGTAAATTCATGATGAAAGATCCATTATCTTGCATTGGAGGCTGAAGTCCATCTGTGTCCTTACTTTAAATCTGCATGCCAATAGCAGTTCTCAGTTCAGTAGCTCAGAATGTGATGAGATGTCAATTGTTGTTGACATTGTTTCAATCTCAGTGAGAGTATTGTGCTCAATTCTAGGCACCACACTGTTAGAAGGATATCAAGGCATTGCTAAGTATGTGGAAGCAATTTAGTAGAATAGGGCTGAGGACCTGCCTTGAAGAAACTGGGTCTGTTGTCAGACTATAATAGTTTTGAAAATAATTGTGGAAAAATTGTTTCCAGTGGAAGCAGAGTTGATAAGCAAAGGATACAGTGTAAAACTGATCGACAAAATATTTTTTTTCTTTTACAGATCAGAATGAACTGTCTGATTGGCTGGTGGAAACAGCTTCAATAATATTATTTAAATGAGATTTGGATGAATACTTTAAAAAAACACTATTTGCAGGCCTATGGGAAAAGAGTGGGGTCAATTGGTTAAATCTATCAAAGCCCCAGGGCAAGTACAATGCCTTGAATGGTCTCCATTTGTACTGCTTTTGTATTTCCTCTATAATATTACAAATACTAAATGTAGCAGTGAAATCTGACAAGCCTGTACAGTAAAGTGGACCTTGCATGGAGTTTTTTGAAAAAAGTGAAGGGGATGAGAAAAGCAAATTCCATGGAATACTGTGAACGATACAGTAAAACGAAGCATATTAAGCAAACACTGAGGCACAACAAACAGATGTTCAGGAAAATAGTTC
This sequence comes from Chiloscyllium plagiosum, assembly GCF_004010195.1. NCBI lineage: Eukaryota > Metazoa > Chordata > Chondrichthyes > Orectolobiformes > Hemiscylliidae > Chiloscyllium > Chiloscyllium plagiosum. Next base: position 7,528,489 of record NC_057729.1, on the reverse strand, counting down.
TTCTGAAGTTCAATTTTTGAGTACTTTAAAGAAAAACTTTGAAGAAGAAGCGGTTTGATGTATTTTGTTTAGCAATATCTTTTAATGATGATGATATAATGATAATATACAAATAATTACAGCTAGCTTTGGAAAACTTCCTCAAATGCACTTGTTAAACATACTGGCTTAGATTTTTACAGCCACCCACCCTTCCTCTTCCACTGGGCATGTTTCTGGCAGGGGAACTCTTTAGACATGTCAAGTCCTAGGCTACCGTCTTTCCAACAGGCTTCATGACAGGAAGTTGGGTAAGATGCCCAACAGGCTGTTGTGCCCTTAAGTCTATTGAGACACATAAGTGACCAATTCTGGGCCTCAATCCACCTATGCGATTCCAGGTAATCCAAGATGGAGGATTGGGAAAAGTTGTAGCTGTAAGAGCTGCTCCTTTATTGGGGTATTTTAGGTGTTGGAGATGATTTCCTTGAATTCCAGGAGCAGCAATTACTGTTTTATAAACTGTTGCGTTGTTTTGGAATTGTGGGGGATAAAAGATCAAAACAATGGCACTTTTAAAAGGAAGAAGACAGACAAAGGCAGTGACCACATGGTCAGAGGAAGAAACCATACTGCTGTCTGCCACAGCAGTGAATCTGCACAGTTACTGCCTTTGCTGTTTGAGTTCAAGTATTTCTGGACATCGGAGTGTGTCTGGGAAAACTTAACAAACAGCAAAATTCATGGCTGACCTTGGAGGTACCTGTGTGTGAGAGTTCACAGCACAGGAACAGATAAATGCATAGTTTTTAAATGTAGCCTTGCTGTAAATCTACACTAGTGAGTAGACTGGGGTTTTTCTTGATTATATGCTTTATTGAGATCTGTCTCTTGATTAAATTTTAAAAATATAAGTCTTAAGTATTAACTTAGCCTGTTTTTTAGAACAGTAAGATGATGCTATTTTCTGGGTCTGTAGATTGTGAAGGAGCAAAGATGTCTGTTAGTAGAGTGAGGTGTTCTTGATTCTAGATTCCCTACAGTGTGGAAACAGGCCCTTCGGCCCAACAAGTCCACCCTCTGAAGACTAACCCTTCCAGACACAGTTCCCTCTGATTAATGCATCTAACACTACTGGATATTTAGCATTGCCTATTCACCTAACCTGCACATCTTTGGACTGGGGGAGGAAACTGGAGCAACCGGAGGAAACCCACGCAGACATGGGGAGAATGTACAAACTCCACACAGACAGTTGCCCGACGCTGGAATTGAACCTGGGACCCTGGTGCTGTGAGGCAGCAGTGCTAACCACTGAGACACCGTGCCGCCCTCTTCCTGTCAGATGTGGGAAGTTTCGGAGAGTTTTCATGTTACTGATGATTATGTCTCCAGGAAGCGTCTTTTGTTGTGAATCCTATTAGAACTCACGGATTGGTTGGAGCGACAGTTAGACACATTGAGGAATTTATAAAAGCTGGGAGGTAGATGGTAGTTATAGGAAGGAAGAACAGCCATAGATACAGTCAGGTAGTTGGATTAACTCCAGGAAAGGTAGCAGGGGTAGGCAGGTAGTGCAGAAGTCTCCTGTGGCTATCCCCATCTCAAGCAAGTATGCTGTTTTGGAAAATGCCAAGGGTGATGGACTCTCAGGGAAATATAGCATGAACAGCCAAGTTTCTGGCACCGAGAATGGCTATTATGTAATGAGGGGTACATTAGGTTCCAAGTGATCGATTGTGATGGGGATTCTGTAGTCAGAAGCACAGGCAGACATTTCTCCGGCTGGGTGCAAAAATCAGAACGGTGTGTTGCCTCGCTGGTGCCAGGATGAAGGATGTCTCAAAGAGGATGCAGAATGTTCTCAAAGGGGAGAGGGACCTGCAGGACATTGTTGTACACATTTCTGTCAATGACATTAGAAGGGAAAAAGATGAGATTAGAGAGTTAGGCAGGAATTTAAAAAGGAAGGCCTCGAGAATAGTAATATCTGGATTTTTCCTGGTGCAATGAGCTAGTGAGGATAAGAATAGGAGGATAGAGCAGATGAGTGCATGGCTGAGGAGCTGGTGTATGGGAGAAGGATTCACATTTTTGGATCATTGGAATCTCTTCTGGGGTATAAGTGACCTGTACAAGAAGGATGGATTGCACCTGAATTGGAAGGGGACAAATATACTGGCAGGGAGATTTGCGAGAGCATTCTGGAGGATTTAAACTAGTAAGGTGAAGGGTTGGACCTAAGGAAACAGTGAGACTGGTATGGTTGGGAAAAGAAGCAAGTCAAACAGTCAGGGCAGGCTGCAACAAAGCAGAGAACAAGGTAGGACTGATAAATTAAACTGCATTTATTTTAATGCAAGAGGCCTAACAGGGAAGGCAGATGAACTCAGGACATGGTTAGGAACTTGGGAAAGGATTATCATAGCAATTACAGAGGCATAGCTCAGCGATTGACAGGACTGGCAGCTTAATGTTCCAGGATACAAAGGCTATATGAAGGATAGAAAGGGGGGCAAGAGAGGAGGGGAAGTGGCAATTCTAGATAAGGGATAGCATTATGGCTGTATGTGGGGAGGATATTCCTGGGAATACATCCAGGGAAATTATTTGGGTGGAACTGAGAAATAAAAAAGGGATTGTACAGGGAATGGGATTGTATTATACACCACCCAATAATCAGAGGCAAATTGAGAAACAAATTTGTAAGGAGATCTCAGTTATCTTTAAGAATAAAAGGGTGGTTGTGGTAGGAGATTTTAACTTTCCAAACATAGATTTGGACTGCCATAGTGATAAGGGTTTAGATGGAGATGAATTTGTTAAGTGTGTACAAGAACATTTTCTGATTCAGTATATGGATGTACCTACTAGAGAAGGTGCAAAACTTGACCTACTCTTGGGAAATAAGGAAGGACAGGTGACTGAGGTGTCAGTGGGGTAGGATGTTGGGGCCAGCGACCATATTAATATTAGTTTTAAAATAGTGATGGAAAAGGATAGACCAGATCTAAAAGCTGAAGTTCTAAATTGGAGAAAGGCCAATTTTGACAGTATTAGGACAAGAGCTTTCAAAAGCTGATTGGGGGCAGATGTTCACAGGTAAAGGGATGGCTGGAAAATGGGAAACCTTCAGAAATGAGATAACGAGAGTGCAGAGACAGTATATTCCTGTCAGGGTGAAAGGAAAGGCTGGTAGGTGTAGGGAATGCTAGATGCCTAGAGAAATTGAGGTTTTGGTTAAGAAAAAGAAGGAAGCATATGTCAGGTATAGACAGGATAGGTCGAGTGAATCCTTAGAAGAGTATAAAGGCAGTAGGAGAACACTTAAGAGGCAAATCAGGAGGGCAAAATGGAGACATAAGATTGCTTTGGCAAACATGGTTAAGGAGAATCCAAAGGACAAAAGGGTAACTAGGGAGAGAATAAGGCCCCTTAAAGATCAGCAAGGCAGCCTATGTATGGTGCCACAGGAGAGGGGAAGATACTAAATGAGTATTTTGCTTCATTATTTACTGTGGAGAAGGACATGGAAGATATAGAACATGGGAAAACAGATGGTGATATCTTGAAAAATGTCATGATTCCACCCGATGAAGGAGCGTCGCTCTGAAAGCTAGTGTGCTTCCAATTAAACCTGTTGGACTATAACCTGGTGTTGTGTGATTGTTAACTTTGAAAAATGTCCATATTACAGAGGAGGAGGTGCTAGTGTCTTGAAACACATATAAGTGGAAAAATCCCCAGGACCTGATCAGGTGTACCCTAGAACTCTGTGGAAAGCTCGGGCAGTGACTGCTGGGCCCCTTGCTGATATATTTGTATCATTGATCATCACAGGTGAGGTGATGGAAGACTGGAGATTGGCTACCGTGGTGCCACTATTTAAGAAAGATGGTAAGGACAGGCCAGGGAATTATAGACTAGTGAGCTTGACATCGCTGGTGGGTAAGTTGTTGGAGGGAATCCTGAGGGGCAGGATTTGCATGCATTTAGAAAGGCAAGGACTTTTTAGGGATAGCCAACATGGCTTTGTGCATGGGAAATCATGTCTTTAGTTTTTTGAAGAAGTAACAAAGAGGATTGATGAGGGCAGAATGGTGGACATGATCTATATGGATCTCAGTAAAGTGTTTGACAAAGTTCTTCATGGGAGACTGGTTAGCAAGGTTAAATCTCATGGGATACATGGAAAATCAGCCATTTGGATACAGAACTGGCTTCAAGGTAGAAGACAGAGGGTGGTGGTGAAGAGTTGCTCTTCAGAATGGAGGCCTGGGATCGGTGCTGGATCCACTGCTTTTTGTCATTTATATAAATGATTTGAATGTGAAAATGGGAGGCATAAATAGTATGTTTGCAGATGACACCAAAATTGGAGGTTAGTAGATAGTAAAGAAAGTTACCTCAGAGTACAACCAGATCTTGATGGGCCAATGGACTGAGGAGTGGCAGATGGAGTTTAGTTTAGATAAATGTGAGGAGTTGCATTTTGGAAAGGCAAATCAGAGCAGGATTTGTATAATTAATGGTCAGGTCCTGGGGAATGTTGCTGAACAAAGACACTTTGGAGTGCAAGTTCATAGCTTCTTGAAAGTAGTCTCAGGTAGATAGGATTGTGAATAAGGTGATTGATATGCTTTTCTTTATTGGACAGAGCATTGAGTACATGAATTGGGACGTCATGTTGTGTCTGTACAAGACATTGATTAGGCCACTTTTGGAATTTTGTGTGCAGTTCTGGTCTCCCTCCTATCGGATGGATATTGTGAAACTTGAAAGTGTTCATAAAGAATTTACAAATCTGTTGCTAGGGGTGGAGAATTTGAGCTGTATGGAGAGGATGAATAGGCTGGGGTTGTTTTCCCTGGAGGGTCAGAGGCTGAGGGGTGATATTTCAGGTTTATAAAGTCATGAAGGGCATGGATAGGATAAATAGACAAGGTCTTTTCCCTGGGATGGGGGAGTCTAGGACTAGAGGCATTGGTTTAGCATGACAGGGGAAAATTTAAAAGGGATATAAGGGGCAACATTTTCATGCAGAGGATGGCGTGTGTACAGAATGCGTTGCCAGAGGAAGTGGTGGAAGCTGATACAATTACAACATTTAAAAAGCACCAAGATGGATATATGAATAGGAAGGATTTAGGGGGATATGGACTAAGTGCTGGCAAATGGGATTGGATTAGGTTAGGATAGCTGGACGAGTAGGACCAAACGGTTTGTTTCCATGCTGTACATCTCGATGACTCTATGACTGTGCTGTCATAACATGCCAGCCATCAGAAGGCAGACTAGATGGGCACATTGTTTTTCTCACCAGTTTTGGTGAAGGGTAGGCATTTACCTCCTTAGGTTGACAGAAGAAGGAGGCAGTGATCTTACCACTTGATACTGACCTTGTATCTGGCTTTGGAAGTCCAATCCTGTATCCCCAATCCAGTAGCCCTTGTATTCCTCTCTCAGGCCCCCTAAAGATGGTCAAACAATCAGAAAAGATGAGGCGAGATTGGATTTATGAGTGGAGATTTGAGAGGATGGAAGACTTAATGGTCACATGTTGAAGGTTGAGAAAATTCAGGAATTTTGCAGTAACACACATGACTCACTAACACACAAAATGTGATTATTCCTTTAAATCCTATAACGGGCCTGTGCACATGTTATATGTCACTCGGGGTGTGAAGAAAATGCCAGATAAATAACTGCTGAAAGCTCTCAAACATCTGGGAATATTTAATATCTAAATGGGAGCAACCTATTACATGCTGGTAGTCGTTAACATGTCAATAACTTTCGTAAATATCCATTGGATTTCAAAAAACATTTGGTGTTTATGTTTATAAAAATTCAACATTAACCCTGGGTAGCTCCATATTATATTAGTAATTAGCAAAATAGTGGAATGTATTACTCTTGTGAACAATGTATAACTTGAAGTTGAATTGATATTTTGTATTTTATGTGTTATGTAGGAAAGAACGTGGTTCGATTTTTAGATTTTCATTTGTGCAGTTGGGGGTTTGGTTCCAAGAAGTCTAAATGCCTGTTTTATTTTTTAAGTATTTTAGTCAAGTTTTACGATCTTAAAGTGAGGAGCTGGAATTGAACAGTAAAGTGCATTATTAAATAAAAGGTAGAGAAAAAAAGTGTTGTCAGGAGCCGGTGGCAAGGATAGCCAGAACAATCTAGAAAATGAGCAAGTATCGATTTGTAGTTGTCAGGGACGAGAGGCAAAGTTACAGGACAATGAATTTAGTGAACTCCTACATTTGCTTCAAAGTTAAGGTTAGAGTAAGTTTAGTTTGTAGTTTGCTTTAGGTACCCCAGGGAGAGATACCGGCTAAATGAAACTAGGATCTGATGACTGTGCAGAAATTTGCTACAAAGAAACCATTTGCAATAGTAACAGCCTGAGTGTGAGCAAGGAACTTTTGTATGGAGGCAATGGTATTCACTAAGATTTGAATATTTGTAAGGATATTGCTATGGTAGAAGGGATAGTGTGAATTTGAATCCTTCATGTCTGCAACAAAATCTTTCCAGCCATTTTTTCTCCAAGTGTAATATTGTTCATGTTTACTCTTTATGTTAGAAGTACACTGGCAGTGTCCAGTGAGTGTCTTCAGTAACGAATTTCTATAGTTTAAAACAAAACAAAGTTAGAATATAGCAAGCTAGGTTTGGCTCTGGGGTTTGACTTGTCCAGTATTAACATGAGGTTGGGTATGAACATCTATAGGAACACATCTTATGATTGGATACATGGAAAATTACTTAGTGGCTAACAACCAATATTGCAGAACAACAAGACATAATCCCTCCAAGGCGGAGTCACAGGTGGACAAGGTAACAAAGAAGGCATTTGGTACACTTGCCTCTATTAATCAGTGCATTGAGTGTAGGAGGTGAGAGGTCATGTTGCAGCTGTACAGGATATTGGTTATGCTACTTTTGGAGTACTGCATTCAATTCTGGTCTCCCTGCTATGGGGAAAGATATTGTTAAAATTGAAAGGGTGCAAAAAAGATTTACAAGGATGTTGCCAGGGTTGGAGGGTTTGAGTTATAGGGAGAGGCTGAACAGGCTGGGGTATTTTCCCTGGAGCATCAGAGGCTGAGGGCTGACATTATAGAGGTCTATAAAATCATGAAGGACATGCAGAGGGTGAATAGCTACAGTCTTTTTCCCAGAGTACGGGAGCCCAAAACTAGAGAGCAACTTCTTTTACACAAAGGGTTTTGCATATATGGAATGAGATGCCAGAGGAAGTAGTGGAGACTGGTACAATTCTAACTTTTAAAAGGCATCTAGAAAGGAATGGTTTTGAGAAATATGGACCAAATGCTGTTAAATGGGACTAGATTAGTTTCGGATATGTTGTCAGCAAGGGTGATTTGGATTGAAGGGTTTGTTTCCATGCTGTACAACTCTATAAGTCTTTGAGTAAGACAGTATAACCCTCTTAAAATATGATAACAACAATGTCAGCATATTAAAGTAAATTAGACCCTAAGTTCTGTAATTTCCTCCTTAACGTCTCCACCTCACTTTTTCTATTTTCAAAGTTAAAGAGGAAACTTGAAAATCTCTATCCTTCTTGATGGACAGAGTCAAAGGCCTTTTGCAAAGTCAAAGAAGACCATATGTAAAGATTTCTGCTGCTCTCTGCACTTCTAAGCTTGTCCTGCTGCAAAGATCATGTCCACTGTGCCTCTTGATGGATGGAATCTGGATCGGGAAGCCAGTAGAAGGATTACAGCCAGTGGAAGAAGGCAACTTTTCCAATAACCTTCCCTATGGTGGACTATAGTGTGAGCTTTTTGTAGCTACCACAATTATTCTTATCTCCTTTCTTGAAGATAGTCATAATTACTGCATCTCGGATTTTTGCTGGCATTTTCTCCCCTTTTCAGATGATGGGAATGAGGTCATATATTCATGCCAGGAGTGCTGCCTCTCCATATTTCAGTGCATCATCAGGAATTCCACCTCTGCCGGTCACCACCTTAGTTCTCAGCTGTCGGATATCCTTTTCATGTTAGGCTGGGCCAGTGCTGAGTTGGTCATTAGTAGCATGCTCTGAAACATTCCTGATGAAGGGTTTATACCCGAAATGCTGATTTTCCTGCTCCTCAGATGTTGCCTGACCTGCTGTGCTTTTCCAGTGCCATACTTTTCGACTCTGGAATATGACAGCCACATCAAGGCCTAATTCTTGCTTGAGGAGTTCCTTGAAGTGGTCTTTCCAATGAGCATTAACTCCCTTTCTATCTTTACTGAGTTCTACTCTGTTCTTTGCTACAGGTCAGGCATGTCCTTGGGTGCTTGGGCTACTAGTGGCCTTGAATTCACTGACAAATCTATATATGTCATGACTACAGGGAAGTTTGAATCCCTGGCCATTCCATGACATTTTGGATCTGAAGGTCACAAATTCTTTTCTCTGCCTTCACTGGCATGTAGACATGCTTTCCACCCCTTGAGTACAGGTGGTGTTTCTAATATAGGAAAACCTTGTGTTTGCAAGTTAGTAGTTCCTGGATCTTAGAATCATAGGATCCCTACAGTGTGAAAGCAGGCCATTTGGCCCATCAATTCTATTTTAACCCTTCGAAGAGCAACCCAACCAAAAAAACGCCATCCCTGTAACCCGCATTTCCCGTGGCTAATCTATTTTGCTTGCACATCTCTGGACACTATGGGCAATTTAGCATGGCCATCCGACCTAACCTGCACATCCTTGGACTATGTAAAGAAACCGGAGCACCCAGAGGAAACCCACACAGACACGGGGATAATGTGGCAAACTCCACACTGACAGTTGCCCGAGGGTGGAATCAAGCCCAGGTCCCTGGTGTTGTGAGGCAGCAGTGCTGACCACTGAACTTACCATACTGCCCTAATTCTTGTCAAACCAGTCGTGATGCTTCCTGGTAGAGAAGACAAGAGTTTCTTTCTGAGTGCAAATTATGATGGATCTAAGGGCAGAACAGGCACAGTGAATATTGTGCAGTTCCCATTTGTTTAGCATCATTCAGTTGGTTGTGAGGCACTGACTGAGTCGATATTTCTTTGCAGTACCGTTGAGTCCATTGACACTGAATTTCCTGCTGCTCCTGCCATTTTGGAGGCTGACTGACAGAGGTAGTAGATTGAATTAGGTTATTTCCTGTACTTAGCTCAGGTTCTGCTGCTGTTCTGTTTGAGATCAGCATAGAATGGGAAGCAATAACTTTCGGATGCCTCACCTTCACACAGGAGACAATTTACTATCTGATCCCCTCGGCGAGAATGTGGAACTCCTTTCATCACTGACTTTACAATGATTTCAGCTTAATTACTCTCACCACTGTCAGCAAATCAAAGTATGCCAGGATGATCATTGATATAAATCCTGAACTCCATTCTTTTCAAAAAAAAATTCACAGGGTGAGGACATCGCTGGCTGGGCTAGCATTTATTGCCCATCTCTAGTTCTCCAGGGGGATTTTAAGAGTCAACCATATTGCTGTGGGTCATGTATGACAGACCAGGCAATGATAGTATTCTCCTTCCTGAAAGAATATTTGATGAACCAGATGGATTTTCCCCCCATACAATCGGCAATGGATTCCTGGTCAGGATTGGATTCTTAATTAATTGAAATCAAATTCCCCCAGCTCCATGGTGGTATTTGAACTAGGGTCCCCAGAACATTACCCGTGTCTCTGGATTAACAATACCACTAGTTAGTAATACCCCCTCCCCGCCCAACTGCCTCTCCTTCCCAGAATCTGTCTGTTTTAAAACTTGTCTTGCAATGATTAAAACCATGATTGATTACATGAACCTATACCACATCTGGCAGCTGCATATTTTGTTTATTGTACCAATTATGCTGCTTAATTGGCTGATGGATTTATTCAAGACAATTTGTTTGATATTTTATGAAATGACATCTGCTTAATTTACATAGTGAAGAATGTCACATGGGACATGAAATCTCAATGAATTTATAAATAAGTGCCCAAGCAGTTTGATTCAGATACATTGCATCCTGTCTGTTGTTTTCACAAAATAATTTCATAAAATAATAATATGATATTCGATGAGAAACTGAATTCGGATCATCTCTTCTGTTTTCTCCCTCCCTTACTGCCTGTTTCTCATCACATGCAAAAACGTACCTTTAAACCCCACTTGATTTGCAGAGATCTGTTCCTTTCCTCACAAAACATAGGGTTGCAAAGTCATGTTGAGGTTGTACAGGACATTAGTGAAGCCTCTTTTAGAGTACTGTGTCCAGTTCTGGTCTCCCTGTTAAAGGAAGATATTATTAAGTTGCAAAGGGTTCAGAAAAGATTTACCAAGATATTCCTGGGAATGGAAGGTTTGAGTTAAATGGAGAGGCTGGATAGGCTGGGACTATTTTCACTGGAGTGTAGGAGGTTGAGGGGTGGCTTTATTGAGGTTTTTGAGATCAGGATGGATATGGATTAGGTGATTGACAGGTGTAATTTCCCTAGGGTAGGGATTTCAAGACGAGGGAGTGCATTTTTAAGATGAGAGGAAAAAGATTTAAAAAGACATGAGAAGCAACTTTTTTGCATAGTGTGGTTCATGTTAGCGTTCTTAGCGTTCATTAGCAGAGGGAATGAATTCAAGAGTCGTGAAGTGATGTTGCAACTGTACAGGACTTTGGATTAGTGTGAGCAGTTCTGGTCACCTCACTTTAGGAAAGATGTGGAAGCTTTGGAGAGGGTGCAGAGAAGATTTACCAGGATGTTGCCTGGAATGGAGAATAGGTCGTACGAGGATAGGTTGAGAGTGCTAGGCCTTTTCTCGTTGGAACGGCGAAGGATGAGGGGTGACTTATAGAGGTTTATAAGATGATCAGAGGAATAGATAGAGTAGACAGTCAGAAACTTTTTCCCCCGGGTGAAACAGAGTGTTACAAGGGGACATAAATTTAAGGTGAAGGGTGGAAGGTATAGGGGAGATGTCGGGGTGGGTTTTTTACCCAGAGAGTGGTGGGGGCATGGAATGCGCTGCCTGTGGGAGTGGTAGAGTCAGAGTCTTTGGTGACCTTTAAGCGGCAATTGGATAAGTACATGGATGGGTGCTTAAGCTAGGACAAATGTTCGGCACAACATCATGGGCCGAAGGGCCTGTTCTGTGCTGTATTGTTCTATGTTCTATGTTCTACGTGTAGAATGAACATCCAGATGAAGTGACAGAAGTGGGTGCAGTTCCAGCATTTAAAAAACATTTGGATAAGACATTAATAAGAAATATTTGGAGGAACATGGGCCAAATACAGGCAGGTGGCACTAGTTAGTTTGGCATTATAGTTTGCATGGACTGGTTGTACCACAGGGGTCTGTTTCCATGCTGTATGACTCTATGACTCTAAAGTAAAAACTGTGAATGCTGGAACTCTAAAGTAAGAAACACAAAGTTTTTTGAGCAAAAGAAATGACAATTTTGTGGAGCACTGTCTTTGGAGAGAGAAACAGAGTCAATGTTATGAGCCCAGAATGATGGAGTCAATCCAGTGCAGAACTGAAGGGGGCAAGACAAATGATGGGTTTTATTTGTGGAAAAAGGTAAGGAGTGGGGAGCAAGCAAGGAGAACAAAGGCAAAGCAATGAAGATGTTAAAGAGATAACATATGGAAATGTTAGGGATAAAGAGATGGAAGAAAAGGCAACAGAAATTATCAAGTGGTAAAGGTTATACAAATGTGACAAAGCACTGATCCAAAGGAGATGTCACAGCAGAATAAATGCCAGCCCCCATTGAAAGCAAAACTATAAAAATGAGTTGCAGTCACTGAGGAGGGGAAAAAATCAGTATGGAGGACTGAATGTAAGATTTAAGTACTCAACACTGAGTCCAAAAGACAGTAGCAGAAGATGAGGTGTGTCTTTAGTTTGTGTTTTTGCCTCATTATTTATGGGCATGTAACACAGCCTTGCCAAATGGATTCAATCTGTTTAAAGACCATCAATTCTTATTTATGAGTCACTTGCAGGAACACAGAAGTTTACATTCGACTATGACTATGGAGTGTGTCATGTAAGAGACTAAAGCTGCTCTGGCAGTAAGAAAAATGACTAGCTAAAAGATATTTATGCATCACAAAAATCTTCACTGCATCAATCCAATGGTTAAAAAAAGCCGCAAAAAGCAAATTCCCAATGTAAACAGGTGGATACTCTCTGGCAAACTGAGCCAGTTGTAAGTGTCCCACTGACAGAAGCATCCAGACAGCCTGAGAGTGTTCTTCAGATTATACAAAGCATGCCTCCACAAAGCTCTGGTTTTGAATTCCATAAACATAATGCTTCTTTCAGGAGAAAATTAATTGCCTCTTTCTCATCTTTATGACTGTGAATCTGTTAGCCCTTCATCCAACAGAGAAGCTTAAAACCTCATTATTCAACATGAGCAACTGAAAAATAGGCAGCCTAAACTTCGTAAATAGCAACACTCAGCATTTTTCTAAATAAATTCATTCTCAGATTTCAGTAAACTTAGATGTGTATTCAAATTAAAAGCATAAACAGAAAGAAAGAATTTACATTTATTTAGAGCCTTCCATGGCTTCATAACATCCCAAGAGATTCTTTGCAGCTAATTAAAGAAGTTTGAGTTGTCTACGGGCAGCCACTTTGCACACAGTGAGCCCCCACTTCCAGCCATGAGGTAAATAACAGTTCAAATATTGCAACGACTCAAAAGCAAAGTACTGTAGATGTTGAAAATCTGATAAAACCATTCTGTTGAGGAATCATCGACCTGAAATGTTAACGTGATTTCTCTCTGCAGATATCGCCTGACCTGCTCAGTCCAGCATTTTCTGTTTTCTGTTACAGCTGTAATGTTGATCGAGGGATTGTCTGTTTTGAGGTGAGGTAAATCTGTTTTTTCCAGTGCTGCTGTCCAGTCCCATCTTCTGGATATACTTTGCACCCAATTGGTCTCTTTAAAGTACAAATACTACTATTATGTTGCAACCAGATAACAATTAGCCTGTATTTGAATCTGTTCATTGATGGCATTGACTAGAAGTGAAAGGTGGACACTTACTTCAAATCCTGACATAACAGAAGAACCTTCTTTCGCTTCGTCTTGACTTAGAAAATGAAGCAGAATTTAGGCTGGATTTGATGTCTATCCAGCTTAGTGGAAACAAATATAAACAGAGGAGGTAATTATCTTTCAGAGGAAACCATCAGCAGATGTTAGGCCCAAAAAAAAACAAATAAAAGAGCAAAATAAATGTTCGCTACAAAGTCAGCCTGACAAATTTGATAGTGGGCCCATGACCATATGTTAAACATGGATCAATTGGTCAAAGTTGCACATAACTAGGAAAAGCTCAAACCCTCATCAGTTTCTACTCTGGTTAATGTTTCTTTTCTGAAAAACTGCAGCCTCTCAGAACTGATAGCCTAGAAGGTGGGATGGACAATAAATGCTGGCTTTCTTAGTGATGCCATTGTCTTCCAAAATAATATTTTAATTTTATAAGGGGATTCAAATATATATTGCAGTTTGCGTTCACAACTCATTATATCAGGGGCAAAAATGCTACCAACTACCTCAAGAGCAAGACCTTTACTAATGTGTAATATTGTCACCTTTCATCAGACAAGTGAAATATGGAGAGGCAATGATTGAGTGATATTATCATTAGACTATTAATCCAGGGACCTAAATAATATCCTATGGATACAGTTTCAAATCCCTCCACTGCAGATGGGGGAGGTTGAATTCCAAAAAAGAATTTGGAAGTGATGACCAGGAAGTCATTGTCAATTGTCAAAAGAACCGATCTGGTTCACGAATGTCCATTAGGAAAGATCTGACCTAAATGTGACTTCACACTCACAGAAATATGGTTGACTCTTAATTGCCTTCTGGGCAACTAGGAATGACCCCATCATTCATCCCATGAATGAGTTTAAAAAAAGTTTCTGTTGATTTGTTATGGAATAGGAATGGGTGAGCTGGTGCAAAGCATAGGTTGGATTCAGGCCCCAGATTATGAGAATCTACCAAGTATATTTACATTTACATTAACATCATTTACAGTCTAAGCCAGATTTTAGGATATAGAGGACAAAATCTGAGGCATTCTCATTCTACTTAATTATCTGTTTTATTTTTACAATTTACAGTCCATTCTGATCTGCCATTGCCTTCATATATCAGCTCAGAATAAAGCAGTGCATGTCGCTTATAAAGCTCACAAGACGCATTAAACGTAGCATTTAAACTTACGGGTAAGTTTGTTCTATAATAATCCAACAGGCAGCTCACATATTAAGACAGTTAAAGATATGCCCTTGTGTCTGGTCTCATGCAACCTTATGATAAGGGCCATAAATATAACCTTTTCAGCTAAATAAAATGCAAGTTCACATCTTTTGGTATGTGCTGTATTTGACTTGTACTAAAAGAATTCTAATCATTCAAGGAAATCTTGCCTGCAGTATAAATGACCATCCATAAAAAGAACATAAATAACGGATTTTTTTTTTACTAACAGAACTATTTATGCTGAGAGTTAATGTGTGGTGCTCCATAGTCTGTTACTCTGTGCAGAAGAAGGCTATTGATATGGCTGTTGCAATGAAAATGCTAGCCCGAGTTATCAAAGTCATTTTATTTGTTGCTTCTTAAGCATTTGGAAGAAAAGACATGAACAATCATAAAGTGATGGATAAAATCTTCAGAATCTTAGGACAAAGGGAATTCTGAGGGAGAAGTGACACTTTAGGCTTTTGAGATAGAATGACAAGGAAAATGGCTGTCAGGTAATCTGTTGAACTGAGATCTTAGTGAAAATATGGCACTTGCTACAAAAGTGTGCATAGAATCCATGAAGATTTCTATAGTCACTCTTAAGATATCAAATATTGGTGTTAGTTGTGACTTGGGAAGAGTGCCCAGGGTCAGGAGGAATCAATTGAGGCATGGGTGGCACAGTGGCTCAGTGGTTAGCACTGCTGCCTCACAGTACCAGGGTCCCAAGTTTGATTCCAGCCTTGGGTGACTGTGTGGAGTTTGTACATTCTCCCCGTGTCTGTGCAAGTTTCCTCCCACAGTCCAAAGATGTGCAGATATACTAAATTACCCATAGAGTTAGGTGCATTAGTCAGAGTGAAAGGGATCTGGGTGGGTTACTCTTCAGAGGGTCGGTTTGGGCTGAAGGGCCTATTTCCACACTATAGGGAATCTAATATAGAAAAACACAGTGGCACTGAATCCATGTGATTGGTTATTTCAAACAATGAAACTGTCTGTAATATTAGTTGTTTTCTTTCATGCTTAGCAAAGGAAGGGTTGACAATAAGACTGACTGATTTGTACTGGGAGGTTTAACATTTATCTAATCTGCTATATAAAAATCAAAAACAAAACCCTCCTATCCATCTCAGCAGTACTTAGCGCAAGACTGCAATGTCTGGGAGCTGTCATTTATTACTGTCAGCTCTCTTCCTGGAGGCCACAGCCTTTGTCATCAAGACTGCCTTTGATAACTTCTGATAAATTGCCACTAATAAATACCTCCTTGTCACATCACAAATTGCTAGCTTGTTAGACAGTGCACACATTCACAGTAATAACGTCTGAAACTTACATATGCTTTACATCCAGTAAATTACTTAAAACCCATGAAAACCAACATTCCAATGACTCATTAAACTTTTCATGATTTTACCTCCAGTGTTTAATAAATATATATATATTTGCAGACATCACTGTTCAATGACAACAACAGCACAATATGCTTCAGAAATCAAAGTGCAGCAAATAAAGAGAATGGTCATTCAGGCAGTCAGGTCAACGCTAAAAGATAATCAGAGTTCTGCTGATTTCTAAACTACTCGGGTATTGAGCTTGGGGTTTACACTACCAGCTCAAGGTCCCTCAATTAAATAATTATCCTATATCACACAACAATTATTCTCTATTTTACATCCACACAACTACTGAGCAAAACATTGGCTGCAGCAATGTCCCCTAAGCAAAGTACTAGTGATAAAATGTTTCAAAAACAGAACATATCATTTGGTAAACTCATCTCTGGTCTTAACACTCAACGACTGCACACTTTGGAAAAATGTATCCAGTTATTCCCATTTAAATTCACACAGGACAATGATTTGCGATTGCCAGTGATATTACAGGTATTACCCCGACCATAAGCACCAATATCTTGAATGAGAGGCTGTTACGTTGGAAGGCTCCTTTCCTCCACCATCCATCATTTCTGATCCAATAAATTAAGTCACTATTAAAATTCAATGGTAATTGTTTTCTGTGTTTCAGAGATACAGACCTTTAAATTTCAATTTGTTTAGAGGATGATAAATGATTCAGCTTGCTCTGCCTGCTGTGAGCTCCAATGGAAGCTATGTTCATAGGCAAGACGAGGTACAGGACTCAGACAGGATGAATAATTGCTGACTTGTATCTTGTTTCCATTAGCCCCCTTTTTAGTTTATTTGTAATGAGTGTTGTTTAGAGCTCTGTGTCCCATCTATTAAGCTTATGGTTTGATCTATTGATTACTCTGTCGAGCTATTGATTAATTAGGAAAGCAGCAATTTTTCATCCACATCTATTGCTCTCAAGTCACAAAAGGACTGTTTTCTAAAAAAAAATGCATCCACAAAAGGTACTTGACAAACTGTAGCCGTCATAAATGTTGTAAATTGTAAACTGTCTGGAATCATCATGAAACTGGGTCTATTAAAATCTATCAGGACACAACATATAAATTTACATGTGAAATGTTCTTTCAATGCAGGAATTGTTCTCACATATACAGTCAATTCCAGGCAAGTGCATTTTCACTGGGGTCTGCTTCCAAGGCAAGCTTTTTCCAACTTTAAATTTTCCCTGAATATCAAAAATTTAACCAAGACTGATGAAAAATTCCAAACATAATTCTGTCTCTTATGATTTCTGATTACTAGGCTCCCTATCCAAAGGTTACAACTAAACTATAGAAGTAGCTAATAAAATTGAGTATAAATTCTCTTGGAAGTTGAATTCTTCTGTTAATTCTTGTCCATTCAAGAGTATTACTAATGTACTCTTAAATTAATGTGATAGTTTAAAGCTTTTATAACATTATCAAATGTGTCTATATCTTTATTTTCAGTGATTTACAACATTGTCTGCTGCAGGACCTATTGAATGTGTACCAACTTATTCTGCTTCTAATTTGATTATTAATTTTTAAGTAATTCTGTACATTGGGAAATATTTTCTCTATAAATACCAAAATTATGTTCTGATGGAATGATCTCTGATGATGAAATTGCTAGAATATGGATCTTTTTCCATTTCCAATAATTGTTGATAAACTCACCACTGTGAAAGTATTTTAAATATGTATAACTTTAATTCCTTTTAAATGTGTATAACTTCAAAGCTGTTATAAATCTGATTCTATAAACTTATTTTCTTGTATTCAGCAGTACCATTTTGTTTTAAAATGCTTTACACTTTGCTCCAGTCATTGCAGCTTTTTCTTTATTTACCAGTCTTTGCTAATTCTATTGAACTGTATCAAATTCTTATAATATATCTTTAAATTCCATTTACTGATTGTTATGTGGTGATTTACCATTTCTACCCCTGAAATATCTTTTTCTTGTCAGACACTTCTTTTGTAAAGGAATGGTTTACAAATTTAAAATTCTAGGCTGTAGTAGTATTCTTCTAATAAAGTTTTTAAATCCATTTTAAACATTTCAATATTTTCAAATTCTGTGAAATTCATTTTTCTGTAGAGTTTTTAAAAATATTCTTAATTTTGGGGAAGTTTCACCCTCTTTTGAACATAATTGAGGGTTGACACCCTTTTTCTCCTCTTGGAATGATTTACAACATTTATCCTCATTAAATAGAATTTTGTGTTTCTTTTCATCATTGTGTATACTCTGTTTTGGAAAAAAACATTTTCTTTCATCTGAATCACTTATCTGTTTTAAAACCACTTCTCCCTTTGACTTACTAGTCCTTTGTTCCCAAAGTGGTCAAGAACTGAGTCGGAAAGACTGAACTTCCCACTTTATTTTTCTAATTTAATCCCATGACCTATGATGCTGGACTATTTATGTCTTTACTTTTCCCTGTTGCATTTTTGATTCCTAAGAGTTTGATTTAAAGGATCTGTACCTAGTTACCTTTGTCCCTAAGATGGTGCTGTAAACATTTCACTGTCCTCATTTGAATACAGGTGAAAATAAAGCAAATTCAATTCTATCAATTCAATGCAATTTGAATACTATTTGAAACTATGGATGTGTTTTTAAGATTTAATTGGAGCTTTCTATAGCATTGTTCAGTACAGTAACAATACCCTTTTTTTAGTGGGGAGAAGTTGCCATCTCACATTTTACAGTCTCCCAACTGGGTTGCATTGCACAGATAAGATTGCTCTCCTTGCTCTTGGGTTCTTAAAAAGCCTGATATTGTCTGATTCTCTGCCAGAATGTGACTTGGACCCACTTCCAGCTTTGTAGCCTTTTGGAGGGGCCATGCACACCCACTGACTTCCAGTTCTCAAAGTTGCTACCATGCATCAACGTAAAAGATCTGGGAAATAATGCCACAGAGGCCGTTATCCCATCACCAAGTCACCCTTTATTTACATCTGAACAGGGCTTGACTACAGTACTGTCTCATATAGAGTCAGGCACTAAAGTATCAGCATCTCTGACACTCACCCTTTTTGTATGTCACCCTATTTGACCAGATTAACAGCCCCAATCAGAGAACTCATATTCTATGAGGTCCAGTTGGCTGACCTCATTACAATTACCACAGCGCACACAACAAAAAGAAAAAATGAAAGGAATGGAGCTCCAATACTGTCTAAGTCTAACTATCTGTCAACCACACTGAGTTTTTCTGTACATTTAAGTACAGGAGCTGGTGTAAATTGATGTGTCAATGCTTTTGCTATCTCCCATGAAATAAGGTACTATGTATGGATATCAGTGTATTGAAGAATCCAACAAACATGTACTACAACTCATTATTACATACAGCATTATATTCCTCAGGCACATAAATGTCCAATCATGAAACTATTCGGTTACAACACAGGAGAATACCTCCAATACAGTGTCAAGTAGCAATAGATTTTGTTACCTTGGATTGATAAAAACAGAAAGCTGCCACCAGCACTTCATTTTGTGCCCATCCAGAGGCTTTTGAATAGTTTGTGGTGAAGAATGAATAGGTCTGAGCAGAAGAGAATCATAGAATCCTTAAAGTGCAGATAGAGGCCATTCCGCCCATCAAGTCTGCATCGACTCTCCAAAGAGCATCCCACTGAATTCCCAGGAGGATAGAGGCAGTTATCTTTGATAAAAAGATAAGATTTGTTACTGTTAGTCAATATGTACAGGTTACATTGTACTCATGAATGAGGAGTATGAAGAACTACAACAGTCTGGAATTGCACAAGACTTGAGATGAATCATTAACTTTACAAGCATTCTTTCTGCTGAAGACCAGCATTCTGTGAAAATGGAGACATTCTTACATTTTGGGACACAAAGATGCAGAGGTACTCTGTGGCTGCATGCAATGTTGCCCTCAAACAGGGGTGATGCTTATTACAAAGTTTTAACTTAGGACAGTATTGGAGTCACTGAGAAGTAGTTTCAGAATCACAAACAATTGGAAGGAAGAGACAAAGGCAGAGAAAGATACCATGTTAGAAGTGCTGATTTTTAGCCAAATTTCAGGGAAGGTAATTGAACCACAATGTGTGTGTTGTTGGGGACCCAGTGAGAAGTCGCAAGCAATTAAATAACTCTGTGTAAGTAGGGCTCATGAAAAAGCACAATAAAAGATTTAATTTGGTGAAGTCAGATATCAGTGAAAAGCTGGAGTTCTGTTTGTGACTACGTATTGGAGTACAGTTGTCACCACTTAACCAGAACAGAAGTCATTGAGGCAGCCAATGACAGAATAGATCTTGAAAGAGAGCTTCAAAATCTGATCAGCAAAAGTGAAGAATGACAGTCCTTTGAAATGAAAACAAAACATACTGGAAGTTACAATGGTCAGGCAGCATCCATGGAGAGAGAACATACTAATGTTTCGAGCCTAGATGACTCTTCATCAGAGCATTGTGAAGTTTAATAAGATTGGATGACCCATTTTACCATTAGCATTTGGGAGAGTTGTTGAGAGATCCCTGGCATCTGACTTGAACATATTGGCTGTTCGATGAGCACTTTTGGGTGTTTGAAAATAATACATGTTACATATATACATTTCTTTTATTCACTCGTGGGACATGGGCATTGCTGGCTGCCAAATATTAATTGCCTATCCTTAGTTCCATTTCATAGAATGGTCGTAAGCTATCTTCTTGAACTGCTGGTTGACCCATAGTGCCTTGGGAAGAGAATTCCAGGATTTTGACCCAGCAACAGTAAAGGAACAACAGTATAATTTCATGTAAGGATGGTGAGTGGCTTGGAAGAGAACTTGCAGATGATGTTGTTCCCATGCATTGGCTGCCCTTGTCTTTCTAGATGTAAGTGGTCATGGGTTTTGAAGGTGCTGTCTGAGAATCTTTAATGAATTTCTACAATGCATTTTGCAGGTGATACACTGAGCAACGGTGGTGGATGGAGTGAATGCTTGTGAATGTGATGCCAATCAAGCGGGCTGTTTTATCCTGGATGGTATCAAACTTCTTCAGTGTTGTCATAGCTGCATCAATCCATACAAATAGAGAGTCTTCCATCACAGTCCTGAATCGTGCCTTTTAGATGGTGAACAGGCTTTGGGGAGTCATGAGGTGAATTATTTGTCGCAGCATTCCTAGTTTCTGACCTACTCTTGTAGCCACTGTGTTTTTGTGCTGAGTCCATTCTGGTCAATGGTAACTCTCAGGATGTTGAAAGTGGAGGATTCAGTGATGGCAACGTCATTGAATGTCAAAGAAATTGGTTTGATTGTCTCTTATTGGAGATGACCATTGCTTGACATTTGTGTGGTGCAAATGTCACTTTTCAGCCCAAGCCTGGATATTGTCCAGATCTTGTTGCATTTGAACATACGCTGCTTCAGTACCTGAGGAATTGCATTTAGCGCTGAACATTGTGCAGTCATCAATGAACATTCCCACTTCTGACCTTATCGTGGAAAGAATGTCATTGATAAAGCAGCTGAAGATTGTTGGGCCAAGGGCAAAACCCTGACGAACTCCTGCAGAGATGCCCTGGAGCTTCGGTGACTGACCCCCAACAACTTCAACTATCTTCCTATGTGCCAGATACAACTCCAACCATGAGTTTGCCCCATGATACCCATTGATTCAGTCAAAGGCGCCCTTGATGTTAAGGGCTGTCCCTCTCCCCTCCCCTCTGGAATTCAGCTCTTCTGTCCATGTTTGATCCAAGGCTGTAATGAGGTCTGGAGCTGAGTGGCCCTGATGGACCCCATACTGGGCGTCACAGGGCAGGTTATTGCTGAGCAGGTGCTGCATGATAGCACTGTTGATGACACCTTCCATCACTTTACTGATCTTCAATGGTAGATTGATGGTTTGGTAATTGGCCGGTTAAATTCTGTGCATCACAAACCTGGACAATTTTCCACATTATTGGGTAGGTGCTAGTGTTGTAACTGTACTGGGAGAACTTGGCTTGGGGAGCAGCAAGTTCTGGGGTACAAGTCCTCGCTACTGTTGCCGGAATGATGTCAGGGTTCATAGCCATTGCAACATCCAGTGCCTCCAATCATTCCTTGATATCACCTGACCCCAGATAGCTCAGAGCATCAGACATATACTCTTTACGAAATAAGTTGCTAGTGTATTATAGATTGTATTAGAGTTCTAAGTTTTACAGTCAATTGTCATTTGTTCAAAAATGGGGAACATGATGACTTTATTCTCTTAGTAAGTTTTCTAAAACCCACCTTTGGTTTACCTTAAAAAATCAGGGTTCTCAACCAGTTTGCAAAACAAATGGGGTGATCTCATCCAGGATCATAGCTAGTTGCTGTAGGTTCTTTGAGGTTGCTCAAGCACTCTCCAATTACTGTATTCATTGAGCAAAATGGGTGGAGTTTCACTTTAGCTCCGCTCATGCAACAGCTAGCATTTCTGATCAAAAATTCTCAACCAAAAATTTCAATTCTGTTTCTCTCTCCAGGGGTGCTGTCTGACATGCTGCGTATTGACAGTTTTCTCTCCCTAAATCTGAAGTTGAATGTATGCAATGTTTTGCCTTTGTGTCATGAGTATTGATAATTAAATAGAAAATTACACTAATGCAATATTTACAGTTTCATTATTATAAGTGAATAGAAAAGTCTGCTGCATGTGCACTTAAGGAATATAGCAAAGTCGTTTGCAAATGTAAATTCTAAAGTGTAACATTGAACTCAGTACATCCATGATACAATGAAGATATAAAAAAAATAGAATGGGAAATGAAATATATTTGTATATCCAGAACTGGAAGAGCTTTTTAAAGTAGTCCTAAAGTATGGCTGAGCTAATACTTCATGTCTGGTTTGTATTTAGCGATCATTTCTCTTAATATCCTCCTGGTGCATTTGGAGTGTAAGATCCTGCAAAAGGGAGAGAGGAAAATGACTTGACACTTCCATCACCAGTGTTAATGCAGCTATCAGGGTCAGTCAGTAGGGGTCACTGAAGTGCAACTTGCATTTTACACTAAATATCATCAGATGTTATAATCAAATAGCTCTGTGAAAAGTCAAAGAATTTTATAGCATTTATAAAAGTTACTGCAACAATTTTTAGCTGTTCTACAGAAATAAAATACTTGGAATAAAATAGAAATTACCATCTTGGTTCACTTCACTTTCCCTGACTAACAATGAAACACAGACAGCATTAGTTAATAATACAATGACATGCTCAGGGCAAGAGGTCTTTCTACCATTGAAAGATTTTCAGATCCATGACAAATCCTGCCAATCAAAATATCCATAATATACAGTAAAGTGGCATTTTAAAAGATAGTGTGTTATATCATTCAATTCTACTTAGTGGATATTTTAATTTGTAATGACAATGATATGAATCTTCAAATATATTTTTTAAACACTCTTAATCCTAGACAGGGTAAGTGAAGAATGGCTATCTGAGATTCATGGGATGTTAATGTCACATGGAGTCAATGGAGAACATTTTAAAGACATTTCTGACCTGGCAGCCTCAGCGGAGGCAGAGGTAACACTATGGGTCACGTATGACGCTTTAGAAATGACCTCTCTGGTTTTGGTTTAGATTTCCAGCATCCACAGTGCCTTGCTTTTATATAAAAACACAGGGAGGAAATTCCAAGAGTAAGGAGAAAGGAAGCTGATGGTCTGTTGTTGAGGGGAGGAGATACACAAAAGGTCAGGTCACTGACATCCAGAGGGAATGGAAGGCAAGCTGGGAATGGAGAAGAGTTGCTGTTTGTTTTGTTGTGTTGCAATATGGGTATTACTGATCGGAACAGCACTTACTACAACAATGCCTTCAAGAAGGTGATGGTGGATCTTGTCCTTGAACTGTTGCAGTCCTTCTGGTGATCCCGCAATATTGTTAGACAGCGAGTTCCTGAATTCTGACTTGTGATGATACCGGAAAGCAAACCTTTCCAAACCAGGCGGTGTGATGACATCAAAGGTTGGGATTGTAGAGAATGATAATCAAAGCATTGCATCTGCAAGCAGAAATGAATCAATTTGTGAAGCTGCTCAATGAAATTATGTTTATGTAACCACTTTCAAGGTTATCTATAACAAGGCTAATTGGTTTTATTTTGGACTGTAATCTGTCACATTGGGGAAATAAGTGATGAAAGATTCAAAATGGACCAAATAGCCTTCCTGCTGATAATTATCTTATGATTTTGTGGAAGGTCACAAAGCTCATTAAAGTACTCAACAGGTTAATGGTTTTGGAGTCAACTGATTAGAGCACACAACGTGTTCACTATGAGAACAAATTCTTTTGCTTTACAAACTGTATCTATTGTCTCCTTTAAATGCATCCTCTTTTTGTTTTGCGGTTCAACTTAAAAGAACACCCACTACCATAAGAAGGTGCAATCAAAATCTCTGTAGCTTGTCCATGATGTGCAAGACAAGCGCAAGGCAGATGAGAAGGAAAGACAATGAGGGTCAGGTGAGTTGGAGTCGTAGCAACACAAAACAGATGAATAGGCCCATATGATCCACTGAACCTGTTTTATTATTTAATATGACTTATCTTGACCTTTAACTCCGCATTCCTGCCCACTCACCAACTTCCTTGGTTCACTGTCAGGCCAAATATCTGTTTGTTCCAGCCTTAAACGGATCCAACAGTGAGAATCCGCAGTCCTCTGGGTAGAGATTTCTGTTGCGTCATAATCTTTAAGTGAAGTAATGTCTCCTTCTCTCATAATTAAACAAACATCCCCTTAATCTAAAACGGGGTGCCTTTGTGTTTTTGATTCCAAAGAAAGAAAGCGAGAGACTGTCACAATTACAGCATATCTACAAATGCCATAAATACACCCCTCAAGAGAACAGCAAAAGGGAAAATGGGGCATTGCCTTATATTTACCTTCAAGCAGCATGTAGGAGATTTGAAAACTGATATCAATCCAGAAAAGAATCACTGACATAAATGTACCACATTTCATTTAATATTAAGGAAATTGCACATTGTTATAGTTCTTCAAAATTTTTTATCAAGCAAGAC
This sequence comes from Chiloscyllium plagiosum, assembly GCF_004010195.1. NCBI lineage: Eukaryota > Metazoa > Chordata > Chondrichthyes > Orectolobiformes > Hemiscylliidae > Chiloscyllium > Chiloscyllium plagiosum. The sequence goes on along the minus strand of NC_057729.1, from coordinate 7,503,762 downwards.
AAATTTAATTTACCACAAGGTGCTACCTTGCTTAAAATTTCAAGATTGTATAACTATTACCATCAGGTTTCCTGACGAAGATTTGCTCACTTACTAAAATCAATCTATTACAATTTTGGCATGATTGTCAAAAAAAATTGAAATGTCTTCCATTAGTTCCATCATCAGAGAATGTGTAACTAAGTTAGATAGTAGATCAAACCTGAATGGAATGAGTTGCCAAAGGAAGTGGTGGAGGCTAGGACAATTACAGCATTTAAAAGTCATCTGGATGGGTACATGAATAGGAAAGGTTCAGAGGGATATGGGCCAAATGCTGGCAAATGGGACTAGATTAATTTAGGATATCTGGTCAGCATGGATAAGTTGGACCGAAGGGTCTGTTTATGTGCTATCTGTGTGATGACCTTTCATCATTGAACTGAAATGTTAACTCCGTTTTTCTCTCTCCATGCATGCTACCTCACCTGATCATCTCCTACAGTTTCCGTTTATGTTTCAGGCTTCCAGCATCCTCAGTGTTTTATTCCTGTATTCTTGCAGTTGTAATGAGTTAGCCTGTGATGAATGCTTAGTAATTTGCAATTTCTCACAGATCTGCACCGAGAAAAACACAAAAGAATTTAGGGTGAAGTGTACCCTTTACTGGAGGTGACGCAAAGGGAAAATAGTTAGTCAAGTTGGCCATGGAGATAGATTTGGTTCTTTATATCATCTTACCAATTATGTATGGGGGAAAATGTCCAAGGGGACTGTTCTAACCCAGCATCAGTTAAGACGCTTAAATGATCAATTAATAGCCACTTAAGGGCCTCTACCTGTTAAGCTCCTGATCTACTCACCATTATGGATGTCAGTCAAGTGGCTGGATTTCCAACTGGGGAACCAAGGCAAGAAACTAGCCTTCTGGGTTAAGGCGGAGCTCCAATTGTCTCAATCTAGAGAGACAGATGGAAGACAAAGGAATGGCCTCTGAAAGCTGCTCCCTGGTTCTTGCATTTGGCCTCCCTACCTCCCTTCACCCAGAGATGCCAACACCCACCAACCCCTCACCACCCCTACCAACCCCACAGGACTGCTAGACTCTGACAGCATCTTCACAAGCTGACTGGCACATAGTTTCATTTTTCCTAGTGGTTTGGGTAGTGATTCAGTCACCACTCAAAAAGCCTGTCCCACATTTAGTCCAGAAAAAGTCCTACCTTCATATTCTTACAGTCCCGAGAGAAATGAAAATTTGGGTGTACTGGTGTACTGAGAGGAATGTCAGGTGTGCTGATTAAATAAGGTAAGAATGAAGAAATCAGACTCTCAGCATTGAGGAAAGCTCTCACAACTTTCAACTCAAGCCTTAAATAGTAATTTCAGAATCTGACCCTTGAGTGACAACCAGATCGTTTCCTCTTCACATCATACTTCCAACTCCTTTCTGCCAATGAGGAACTGAACAAATAAAGGACTTGGTGGCTGCAGATTGGCAGAAGATCACATCACCATTTCTTCTGTGAAATTTACTCTTCAAGGTCCATGATCCTCCGCAAACATCCATCCATGAAGCTCGGCATGTGCAAACAGAAACCTTACTGCATGATCATGCCTGCTCTTGCAAAAGCTCAGCTACTACTTCAGGTCTTCAACATGTCAAATCTGAGAGACACTGAGGGCTTGCCTGTTTCTGCCAGATTCCTTTGAGCTTAGTGACAGTCAGATATCTGGTGGATCTCGCCAAGATCGCCCTGTGCTCACATGGACTTTTAGCACTTACTGATTTTTGTGCTTACTTGAGCAATTCCAGTCTCTGGGTGACATTGTTTTTTTTTTAACACAGAAGGTCTTCAGCACGGAGTTTAGGCTTCCAGCCTCTGCTATTGCACACACTTTATTTAGCACATTTGGAGAAGCAGGCTGGGTGTAGCATTCAACTCGTGTCAGTGAATGCATCAGTTAGACAGTGGGCGGGCATATCAACATCAGACCTGCAACAAAGCCCAATTTGTGATAAGTAAAGGGGAAGAGGCCTTAATGGGGAAAGGTGAACTACAGCTCATCAGGAAGCATCTAATTTATTCTATAGTGATTGGTCACAGCCAATCAGGTCCTGCATGAGTCCAGGAATCTGTATCATTCATGTCTAAGAATTGGGCCACAAGTTGTCCTGCAGGTCAAGTGCAAGCCATCTGGAGAATACAGGTAGATCAGTCAGGGTGCTGTTGAGATATCAAGCTGTAAATAGACCGCAGTCAGTCAGAGCTCTTCTGCAGATCAGTCAGAGCTCTTCTGCAGGTCAGTCCAGGAGAGTTGATTATGATCAGTCATTGGGTTTGATCAATCATTGTCAGGGTTCCGATCAGAGGGCATTCCCTGATATCCTGGGGAAGGTAGGCAGCCTGGGATTGGGTTTGCTGAGGACTTAATATAGTAACAGAGGACAATTATAGATAGGGCAGCACCTCAAAGATACTAAGAAGGGACTGGAGCCTCTTGAAATTGTGTGGTGGATTCAAACAGTTCACAGTAACGTTGACCTCAACAAAGAAGATTGCAGGGCCAACTAGCCTATCAGAGCTTCCAGAACAATTGGCTTGGGTGTCAAGTGGCGTCATTGATAGTGACGTTTAGGGGCTCAACTGAAATGACAGGCTGAAAGGTCACCAGGGCCACAGAAAAAGTAACACAATGAAGGCTGGGGGTATATTTGTCTGTCACAGGCAGAGATTGTAATTCACTTCCAAGGACACAATGTCAACTGTGCAATAATTTCACAAATAGCCTCTGACTCTGCATGTCAAGTGGTTAGAGTAAATTAAAACTTTGTTCTTCAGGGAGCAGAGCTAATGACTGATCTTGAGGCCTCTTGGGGGCAATTGTACAAGCATGCCTTCACTGATTAAATAATGCCACACATGTGGCTTCAGTTTGTATTTCATCTCGAGGTCAATAATTGTCAAAAAAGGCAAATCTCAAATTCTGGCTTCAAGCAATCATGGGCACTGAACTGTATCCTTGTCACATCAGCACAAGTATCTTAATCAGAAGGAAGTTAAGAATGGAATCTATAGTTCCCATTTCACAACCACATTGACCTGTTCAGAAATGTAATTACGTAATTCTGGAGGAGATCGGACTTGTACCCAAGGCACCTGGCTCAATGCAGTGTTCAATTTTTTAACAGTGTGTTATACGGGGTCTTGTTAAATATCTTACTAATATCTATGCAGACGACATCATCGCTCTACCCTCATCAATATTCTTTGTCACTTCTTCGTAATATCTCATTAAGTTAGTAAGATGTGGCCTCTTAATAAATGCAGAGCTTGAGAGGTTGTTCCTGACTTGCAACAGCTTAAGTAGTGAGCAACTGGACTTTAAATAGGGTGAGCTCTTCCACCTTAATTTACCATGACATTCCCCAAGAAAAGCACCCAGAGTCTTGCTTGTAAGCTTCATGATGCGAAAAGCGGAAGATTATGTTACAAATACACACTAGATCAAGTCTATACCAACCCTCTGAAGAGTATTCAACCCAAACCTTTTCCCCATGACTAATGCACCTAACCTATGTATCCCTGAACACTATGGGCAATTTAGCACAGCCAATTCACTTAACCTGAAACTCACTCATGGCTTCACTGCAAACAGTAAAATCGAATCCATTCATTTTAACGCTCTGAGTTAAATAATAGAGGTAATTTGCAAAGAAATGTATTAACATTTCAGTACAGATTTGAGAATTTGGGCCAAATGAGTCCATAAAAGAATATGTCCCCATGTGATTAAATAGTTGGGATCACACTTATCCACTCTGTTCTCATTTCCCTTCATCCTCTGTTCCTTCATCCATCTAACCTTTGATCTTCAAAGTTAACATACTGCTTCAGTTATAGTTTTAAAATCACAACAGATTGATTAGCTTTAGATATGCATGAGTTATGCTCAAGGACACTCACATTTGTATTGTACTTGACCTGTTAGAAAAACAGAAATTGCTGGAGAAACTCAGCAGGTCTGGCAGCATTGCTGCCTCATAGCGCCAGGGACCCGGGTTCAATTCCAGTTTCAAGTGACTGTCTTGTGGAGTTTGTGCATTCTCCCCACGTCTGCGTGGGTTTCCTCTGGGTATTCCAGTTTCCTCCCATAATCCAAGGATATGTAGGTTAAGTGAATTGGCTGTGCTAAAATGCCCATAGTGTTCAGGGATGTATGGGCTAGGTGCCTTTGTCAGGCATAAATGTAGAGTAATGGGGAATGGGTTTGCTCTTCGGAGGGTCAGTGTGGACTTTTTGGGCCAAAGGGCCTAATTCCTCACAGTAAGCATTCTAATTTAGCATCTGGAGAGAAAGCAGAGTTAATGCTTTGGGTCGACTGACCCTTCTTCAGAATCTTCATTAAATTATTATGCCTGTTCAAAATTCAACTTTGGTAAATCATCCTCCGCAAACACTCCCCTAACGCACCCTGTCCCAATAAAATTGAACACATCCCTCTGTATATTGCACTTGTTCCACCTCACATCTGCTGAAAACTCTCTGTTTCTCAATACCCTGTCTCATTAGTTCAAATTTCAAATGCTTTCATCATACCACAGTGTTATATTTATATTTATGGTTCTCAGAAGTAATAGATATATTTTTGTTCATGTTTGCATATCCCTGAATCAAATAACATATAATCTAGAATAAGTACAGCTCAAACAGATGCCACTCCACCAGTCCAGTGTATACTGGCCTCTGAAGGAGCAATTTATTTGATGCTACTCCCTATCTTTTCCCTGTAGCCCTGCAAAACATTATTTTCCAATTACCAACATAGTCTGAGTTAGTTCACTCCCATCACCCTGTCTGATCCTAACAATCCACTGCATAAAAATAATTCCTCATTCTTCAATTGCTTCTTTTGGCAATTACCTTAAACTTGTGCCCTTTCACTACCAATTAGCAAATCTGCCCTGAAGCCTTGTTAAACTTTCAATGTCTTGCTGAGCCTATCATTGAAAATTCCTGTACCTGAAGCTTCTATAGCTCTTGTTAATTGGAATTACATTACCTGTTTTCTGCAGTCTCATCAGTAATATCTGAACTTGCATCCCCAAATTATTGTACTTACCCACAGCACAAATCCTACTTCCAACTGGATTATAATTACAGCTCGCACTTTTCACCCCATTGCATCAACTGACATGTTCTAAGACTGAAGTTAACCTGGAAATGCCGGTGTTGGACTGGGGTGTACAAAGTTAAAAATCACACAAGACCAGGTTATAGTCCAACAGGTTTAATTGGAAGCACTAGCTTTCGGAGTGCTGCTCCTTCATCAGTTAGTTGTGGAGTATAAGATTATAAGACACAGAATTTATAGCAAAAGTTTGATGTAACTGAAATCATATGTTGAAAAAGACCTAGATTGTTTGTTAAGTTTTTCATCTTTTAGAATGAATATGTTGGTTTCAGTTCTTTCATATGTAAGTCGCAGAACCTTTTAAAAGTTACACTCTCAGGTGAACTTTAACAGTTGATGTCATGTCAGCTCAGATAATGCATTGAAGATGTGAGGTGCCCTGTGTAAGACTGTCTGTGCTACAATGTTCAGACTGATTCTAATCTAAAAAACAGATTTACAGAATCTTACATAGATTCATGCAGTTTTTGAGCAAAATAAAATGTAATTCTGCAAGTACAAATTCACCACACAAACCTATTTGTGTGTGTGCATGTGCATTTGTGTGTGTATAGTTGAGAGGGGCTGGGGGTGGGCTGGTTATGAGTGTCTGTGAGTGTGAGTGTAAAGGCTCTAAGTTTGTGAGAGGATGTGTGTGTGTGTGTCCGTGTATGAGTGTGGGAGTGTGTGTGAGCATATGAGAGAGAGCTTATGTATGAGAGAGGGTCTGCATGAGGCTGTAGGAGTGTGTGTGTAACTATATGAGTGTGTGTGTCTGCAGGAGTGTGTCAGTGTCTGTCTGTTTGTGAGTGTGCGCCTGTGTGTGTGTTTGTGTCTGAGTGTGTGTTTGTGTCTGAGTGTGTGTTTGTGTCTGAGTGTGTGTTTGTGTCTGAGTGTGTGTTTGTGTCTGAGTGTGTGTTTGTGTCTGAGTGTGTGTTTGTGTCTGAGTGTGTGTTTGTGTCTGAGTGTGTGTTTGTGTCTGAGTGTGTGTTTGTGTCTGAGTGTGTGTTTGTGTCTGAGTGTGTGTTTGTGTCTGAGTGTGTGTTTGTGTCTGAGTGTGTGTTTGTGTCTGAGTGTGTGTTTGTGTCTGAGTGTGTGTTTGTGTCTGAGTGTGTGTTTGTGTCTGAGTGTGTGTTTGTGTCTGAGTGTGTGTTTGTGTCTGAGTGTGTGTTTGTGTCTGAGTGTGTGTTTGTGTCTGAGTGTGTGTTTGTGTCTGAGTGTGTGTTTGTGTCTGAGTGTGTGTTTGTGTCTGAGTGTGTGTTTGTGTCTGAGTGTGTGTTTGTGTCTGAGTGTGTGTTTGTGTCTGAGTGTGTGTGTGTGTAGTGCAGTGGGGTCACCTGTAATGTGACATGAACCCAAGGTCCCGATTGAGGCCACCCCCATGGGTACTGAATTTGGTTATTAGCCTCTGCTCGGCCACTTTGCTTTGTTGCCAGTCCCGAAGTCTGCCTTGGAGGATAGTCATCTGAGGTCAAATGTCCCAGACCACTGAAATGTTCTTTGACTGGGAGGGATTGTACCTTTTTGATTGTTGTGCGGTGTCCATTCATCCATTGCCAGAGTTTCTGCTTGGTCTTGCCAATGTACGATGCCTCAGGCCATCCTTACCTGCAGCGTATGAGATAGACAATGTTAGCTGAGTCACATGAGTACCACGTACACGGTGGGAGGTGTTCCCACGCATAATGGTGGTATCTGTGTCGACACTCTGACACATCTTGCAGCATCCACTGTGATAATGTTGTAGGCGTAAAGAGGCTGAGCAGAGGTTGATAGCCAAATTCAGTACCCCTGGGGATGGCCTCAACCGGAACCTTGGGTTCATGTCACACTACAGGTGACCCCACTGCAGTACACATACAGACAGAGACATAGACACGCACATGCAGATAGATGCACACACAATGACAGATGCACACTCACGGACAGACATACACACACATACACACTTGTACACATGCACACTCACTCAGACACAGACACATTCCGACAGATCCATACACTCAAGCAGACCCTCTCTCTCATACACAATCTCTCTCTCTCATATGCTCACACAAATACTCACACATTCACACACACACATGCATCCTCTCACAGACTTATATGCTTTTACACTCACACTCACACTCACACACTTACACACTCTCTCACAGGCACTCATAACCGCGCCCCCCACGTACAAACACACACATGCACACACACACGTGTGTCAGATGAGTTTGTACTTGCAGAATTACATTTTATTTTGCTCAAAAACTGCATGAATCCATGTAAGATCCTGTAAATCCATTTTCTTTAGATTAGAATCAGTCTGAACATTGTGGCACAGACAGTCGCACACAAGGCACCTCACACCTTCAATGCACTATCTGAGCTGACATGACACCAATTCAATTGAGAATGTAACTTGAAAAAAGTTCTGCTATTTACATATTAAAGAACTCAAACCAACCTGTTCATTCAAACAGATGAGAGACTTAACAAACGATCCAGGTCTTTTTTATACATGATTTCAATTACATCACACTGTAAACTTTTGATATAAATTCTATGTCTCATGATCTTATACTCCATAGCCACCTGATAAAGGAGCTGTGTTCCGAAAGCTATTGCTTCCAAATAAACCTATTGGACTATAACCTGGTGTTGTGTGATTTTTAACTGAATTTAATCTGTCACTGGTTAGCCCATGCCTCAGCCTAGCGATGTCAAATGCTCCTCTGGAATTAACTTATCTCTTATTCTGATATAATCTAGAAAATTCAACACCACTCCTTCTAGATCTATATCAAAATCATTGATATACATAATGAATAGAGCTAGAAAAGAATCTCCTGCTCCGCGGATGCTGCCTGGCCTGCTGTGTTTTACCAGCACCACATTTTTCAACTCTAGAAAAGAATCAAGCCACATATAACATGGAATGCACATTCCACCTTCTTAAAACCTGTACTTTACTGTTTAGGAGAATATTCATTTTTATTGAGTATAACAACCAGACATAGATCAGTAAAACTGAATGGCTTTTTCCGCAATCAATATTCTCTGTAGTTTTATGACCTAAACTGCAATTATTTTGTGGAAAGGAATTTCTGACTTGCAAAGTCAAGCATTTCAGATGAAATGCAAAACTAACTTTGAAGATAACCTTCTGAAGCTTTATTCAGAAGAGCAGAAGGAAAAAAGAAACAGTTCAGAGAAGCCAAAAGCATCTCATCTGCTCCAAGGCCTTTCTGTAATGTATTTGTTTTTCTCTCAGCTCTGACTGTGAAAGACAAAATGCAAGTGACATTGCTGACTCTGTTTGCCCGATGGTGTGTTTTGACCTTAATTGTTAAGCTGTTGCAAATGAACTTGAAATGTTTTTTGAGAAAATATATCATATGTGTTAAATGTTTGAAAATGTCTGGTATACTTTCTATGATGGGCTACTAGCAGATTTAAACATCACCAAATAGCACAAGAGGCAAATTATAAGTGAAAGATCACCACTCTGACAAAATTACAATGAGTGATCATAGGGTAGTTTGGATAACAATTAGTGGTTCTCATTAATGCCTTTGGCAAGATTGCTTACAGATCAATAGGAATTAAAATGAAGCCAATACCAGCTAAAAAGATTTTATATTGTATGTTTTGAGGAATTCAGGCATTCTGAATGTTTATTAGGAGTAGAACATACTCTGGTGACAACAACCCCCCAAACATACCTTTCACTCCAGCTCCTGTTCCTATAGGTAATGGCACTATTTGAGTCCTAGTAGTGGGCACAAATGGTTCTGCTGAGGCCAGATGAGTCTCTTAGAGATGACCTTTTGCCAAGATTGGGACAGAAGCTCCTTTTTAAACCAATCGACATCTCTATTAGTTTTATTTCACTATGGAATGAGGCATAGACAGTGGGTGGCAGGCTAAGCACAGTTCATTCTACATGACCTTTTAGAGTCTCCAGTGCCTCCTGACCTCCAACTCCATCCCCTTTTTAACAGATTTATCTTACACTCTGACTTTTTCACCATCCAAGGAGCTCAGAATTTATTTATGCTTTTTTTTACTCCTGATGGGAATGTACCTTGACTCTATCTGTACTACTCTTTAAATGCAACTATTGTGCATTTCCAGTTTCATTCTCTCATCACTTATTTCAAATTGACCTTCTCCTAAATCATTATTTTACTTGTTGCTACTTGACCTTTTTTATTCGAGCCTCAAAATTACAATATCATGACTATTGTTTTTTCAATGCTTATTAAATACCACTGAATCTTGTCCTTTCTGCAATCCAAGACATTGTTAACATCACAACATTATATTCCTATTTGATTGCCAGTGCCTGCAGTTCATCAGTTTTATTTATCACCCTTTAAGCATTCAAATACATGTACAGGAATGTACTTTAAGCCTTATTGCATTCTGTCTCGCTGTCGCCTCATCTGATATCTTACCTTCTTTTTTATTGTCTCCCAATTCTTTGTGACTTTCTTCTAATATAATCTTCCAATACAATCTTCTAGTACCCATCACAGGCTCACCCAATCAATACTAGTAAATCAATAAGGAACTTGGTTCTGGTTCCATTCAGATGTAACCTGGTCTGAAAATATCCCTAGCTTCCCAAGAATCAATGCCAATAATCAAAACTCCTCGCTGCCGCACCACGTTTCCAGTCACAGATTTATGTGCTCTATCCTTCTGTTTCTCACTAGCACATTGTGTTAGGCATAGTCTGGAAATTGAGCTCTACTTATCAAACTTCTGCCTAGCTCCTTAAAGACAGCCTGCAGAAACCATCCCTCTTTGTACCAATGTCACTGGTACTGATATCGGTTGTTTCTTCTGGCTAAACCGGGGCATTTGCTTTACAAACTTCACAAAAACCTTGATGAGCCCATTCCATGCAGAAATTAGAACACCTGTCACTTCTCTGAGAATGACAACAATTTGTTGCCCTTCCCAGCCAAGATGATTCTAAGAACTGGATCACCCTGGAACCTTTGGCTCAGTCACACTATGGAGCACCAATACACTCAAGGATGAATCACAGTCTTAGAGGGTTAAGGGGAGCAAGGGAATGTGAGGAGTGAGGGTTGGAGAAACGCTTCACAATTCTCACCTTTTGGAAAGGTATTACAACCTGTCAGATATGGTCCTTGGACACCTTTGATGGAGGCAAGGCACTATTTGTATTATAAAAGGGCATTCTTGTGTTTAAGTATTCATGAGTTGATTTGAACTGACTAACTTGTCAAGGAATTGTTCAAAGAATGCATGGACTTAGAACAAATGTGCTCAGTATTTCAAAGCGTCTGTTTATATGAAACCATTATAGGACTTGTGTTATATGACCAACCTCCAAAGCTCTCATTTTCACAATATTGTGGTTATTGATGGACAGCTTCAACCGCATATTGAACAGAAATGTTTCCAGACATTTTGGATTAAGATGAGTGAAACACTTAAGTGAGCTGTTGGTTTGCATAAATCAGTGACGCTTGAGTGAAAGTTTTGTTTTCATATTGAATTAGTTAAAATTATTTCAATTTATTTTTGTATCAATTAGTGTTTCTTTTTAATTGTCTTATCATCAGTAGACTGATAAGTCTAATTTCTGTTCGGATGTCTGCCTAAGTTATGTCTATAATAGATAATACATGAGTTGGCAGGGAGAGAGAAGCCCATAGGGTGAATGGTAAGGGATATGATTTGGCATTGATTTGGCACAGAGTGTATAGAGGGCTATTGGGACAATTTGTGGCATATGGAGTATGAGGAACAATGGTTAGATTGGCATATTCTAGCATGGTGACATGAAGAACCATAGGAACCATTCAGCCTGTCCCGTGGCCAAAAATGGAGATTGCAAAAAGCTTTTGGTATAAAGATTGTGCTCTGGAGCAACTGCTAAAAGGAAAATAAGATCCATTTTCATCGCAAATTCCAACTGTTTAACCAAAAAAATAGAAATTACGGATGTACAGAGAAACAAAATGGGTGCACATTTGTGGAAAAAATTTATTATCATATTTTCTAATATTAATTGTTTTAATATTATTATTTAACATTACATTGTTGTAATCAAATCAAGAATTTAGATTGTAAGCCGATTCAGCTTCACTGACAACTACTCTCTTTCGCAGGGTAAATGACATTCTGACAAACTCAGTTCTGGTTAATAACACTTTGTGAGAAATATCAGTTCAAGGTTCAAGTTGCTCAGAAGAATTTAATTAATGCAAACTGCAAGATAATGCACTTTCACCACTGCTCAAGAGATAGGATGAAGACACACATAGGGCTGAATTATATGATTGTTAATAAGCACATAGAGAATCCTTCTCACAGCCCCGAAAGCTACACCCACCTTTCTTCCTGTCTTTTAATCAGTTGCATTAAAAATTGACCTGTCCACCCTTGCCTGCCTGCAGACTCCAATTGTATTATGGTGTGGACAGGTTATTATTCAGGTCAACTGATTTGTTAACAAGTTCTATTGCTGTTAGCCCTGTTACAAAAAAACTGTGGGGAAAGCATTGGGGTGGGCAAGAATGTGGCAGGCTAGCCATATATTTTATTTGTGATTCCCAGTCTGGAAACTCACAATGTAGGGACAGTGGACGTGTAGGGTGGGGCACACAAGACTGAGATTACAGTCTGGGTTGCTTCTCTTCGCAGCGCAGCTGCCCCCTATGTGCCGACCCATCAGGGTTGAAGCTCAGACCTAGAATTGAGTGCCTCAGTGCCTAGATCCAAGGCATAGTGAACCTCTTCTGGCAGAGGAACAAGGGCAGGACAGAAAATGTGGAAATAGGGCAGCTTCTCCCTGCTGGTAGTGGCCCTGGTACCTGGTACAGACCAAAGCCATGACCCACTCCTACAAAGGTGGTGTCCAACTCCCCATTAACAGAACCCCCTGACTACTGCATAGTACACAAAGATCAAAGGCCAAGTGTGTTAAGACCAAACACACACACACACACACACACCTAGTGGCAATACTGCCCAGGACAGAGAAAACAATCGTTTCACTCCTTGGTATCAGCAATAACTAGGAGCTCAACAAATCTCTGGGCGATTTGTGAGGTTTGCTCATCAGCCCTGGTATTTTGATCTCTGTTCAGTTCAAAAATGGAGCTGTTAAATTAAAAGTAGAAAATGCTGTAAATACAATAGTAGATTGATCATCTGGAAACAGAAAAGTAACGAAGCAGGCGGCACGGTGGCACAGTGGTTAGCACTGCTGTCTCACTGCGCCAGGGACCCGGGTTCAATTCCCGCCTCAGGCGACTGACTGTGTGGAGTTTGCACATTCTCCCTGTGTCTGCGTGGGTTTCCTCTGGGTGCTCCGGTTTCCTCCCACAGTCCAAAGATGTGCTGGTTAGGTGAATTGGCCATACTAAATTGACCGTAGTGTTAGTTGTAGGGGAATGGGTCTGGGTGGGTTGCTCTTCGGAGGGTCGGTGTGGACTTGTTGGGCTGAAGGGCCTGTTTCCACACTGTAGGGAATCTAATCTAAATGCTTCTAATATATATACTTCCAGTGGGGGAATTGATTTGGTAAGGCAACAACATTTTCTTCACTTGAGTCAACATTTTATTTCACTTCCAAGATCTCAATTTATAACGGGGAGCTCTCGCTCTGTCCTGGCCAATTATTTCCTATCAGTAGTTAATCAAACCAGAAACAAGCCATTGAATTAGAATTAGAATTCGCTTTATTGTCACGTGTACTCACATGAGTACAGTGAAAAGTTTACAAGTTGCTACTTATAGCACCATCATATGTACAAAGGTATCTAGGCACAGATACAATGCTAACTGGAGAGACATTTTCTGAAGTTTTTATGCTTTGTCCTCATCAGGACAAATGCAAGAATGGCAAATTTCAAATGATCACAAAAACTCAAACTGTAGAAGGAAAAGATGCTGATTGATTTGCAAGTTCAGTCTGACAGGCCAAAATGCTACCATAGAGGAAGCAATAGAGAATGATAGGCTCCCCACCCTGCAAGGTTATGCAAAAAGACACAAGGCTTGAACATATACCATTTTGTTTGCAGAGAAAGTGCCTCTGCGTATGAATATATGTGATTTCTACAAAGTGTACATTAACCCTTTTACATACTTCACTGATAATCTTAAATTGATGTCTGGTTGACCTCAAATTGTGAAGGAAAGATAAAGTTTGAAAAGAGAGTAAAGAAACTCTTACCTGTAGCTGCTAGAGACTACACCAGTGGTACCTTCCATGAATAGGATATTCCATCAATCCACACATAGGTTTTGCCTACCCCACAATTAAGCAATCTATTTTTGAATTTCAGTGCTGTTGCAAAGTCAGGAACATTGGCCATACATCTTAGCGACTGGCTTATTGAATCAAAAGGAGTGTTCCTTTGGTTGTTTGTAATAGAGAACAAAACATATTGAACCAGCTGGTGTGTGCAAAACCTCAACCAAAATACCTTCATCACTATGTGAAAAAAAACTTTTGTTCTTGTATTCATTGCTTCATTGTCCAATCGCCTTAAACCTGAAACAAACACAGAAAGCTGGAGAAGCTCTGCAGGGTGGCAGCATCTGTCGAGAGAGAAACAGAGTTAACATTTCAAGACAGGAATAACTCTTCTTTCGAACTGTGTCCACTTACTCCGAATCATTTCAATAATGGGAACTGTTTATCTCCATCAATTCTGCAAACCCATTCAGATTAAAGTTGCAAATATAAGGTTAGAGGGGTTTGGAGTGTTCTTCTTGAAACAAGGTATGTTAAGTAATAGGATGTCATAGAGGTGTATGAGGCTAGCTATCACCACTGTTAACAGCTAACCCGAGAATGCAACTTTAAAAAAAGGGTTTTGTGATTTACATATGAAAGAAGTGAAACTATCACTGTATTCTAACAGATGAAAGGCTTAACAGACAATCAATTTTTCAATGTATAATTTCAGTTACATCACACTGTAAATGTTTGCTATAAATTCTGTTACGATCGAGCCCTCCACAATCATTTGATGAAGGAGCGTCGCTCCGAAAGCTAGTGTGCTTCCAATTAAACCTATTGGACTATAACCTGCCAGTCCAACACCGGCATCTCCAAATCGAGGCTGTGACAGATACTGATAAGGCAGACAAAATTAAGCTGTTGCCTTGAGCTGATGACATATGAACTAAGAGACTCAGATTTAAGCTTTCAATCAACGATACCAGGAACATGTGATGAAGTACATTTTTATACGTCAAGTGACAATGACCTGAAATCCATTGTCTATAATGATAATAGAAAGGGAAATGATGAGTTTAAAGGGAAATGAATAAGCCCATGAGAGTGTGTTAGGTATAATCAAAAAGGTGCCCAATAAACTATCCAAACCCAGTCTAGTTGGAGCCTGGCCAATTAACCCCTCTCTGTAAAAACCTTGAGAAAGTAACCTTGAGAAAGGACCAGCTTCATCACACCTCCCCCCTTAAAAGAAAATGAACCATCAATATCCAAAGATGGTTTCATTTTTCAAACCTCCCCCCAAAAAAGTGGTTAGAACCCAAAGCACACATATACATTCACTGACAATAAACATGAAAATATGTGCAATTCCACTTGGGCTTCAGTCTGTGGCACTCCCACCACCGAACGCCTCTGTATCTCTATTCGTTTAAACTGACTTTCCTTTCTAAGTGTCATTTTCTGAAGTTCAAGCTCTCTCTCTTTTTCTTTCTCTTCTACTAAAGCCCTTTTTTACTTTCTCTTCCACTTTTAATTGTGACTCAAACTGCTTCATTTCTGCTGCCTTTTTGTTATCTTTCGCATCTAACTCAAGCTGCTTCATTTGCAAGTGAAGTTTAGCCATTTCTACAGATCCTGATGGAGTGCCCAGCAAATTTAAATGCTGAGCTAACGCTGTAATCATCTCATCTTTCCTCACTAAAGGAAGTAGTGCCAACTCCAGCTTGTCTGCTAATTCCTGCAGCTTGGCCTTAACCCCCTTTTGTAAAACCCCCAAGGCCACTTCTTCCACCTCCAGAAAACTCTTGGTGTCTGAGAGAGCCATTGCTATCCCAAGCTGTGTTTACCCAACCAAATCAATGCCCGGAATAAAGACACTAACACCTACCACTCGCTGCCACCGAGTTCAAATAATTTGAATCCCACATCCTAATTTGGAACCACAAACAAATCCCGCAAAAAGCCCACAGTCAGTTATGGACCAGGCCCAATCCCTGAAGACATTTTAAACAGTTGGCTATTTGATTTATGTAAGTGGAATTAGCTAGTCAGCTGACTTAGCTTTGAAACAAAACAAAATTTATTTACAAGATTATGAAATGAAACACAAAGACCAAAAAATAGAATGTTAAAAAAATAATTTTTAATATTTAATATATTTTTAAATAAAAATAACATCCTATCTAATCGCAGCAGGCTATCCTGGCTGTTCCAAAGTACTTGCAACAACCCCGATTAACATCCCTTGGCAGAAAAGGTAAAATTGAAACAAAGCCTAGCAGGTTCGAAGTCAGAAGAGGAGAGACAGTGGCAACTTCTCATGCAGACGACAGCTGAACTCTACTGACTAATCTAAGTGAAGGCAAGCCATTCAGCTAGCTGGCCACTCCCCTTTAATTATACTGTCTTTTTTTAGACTTGAAAGCCTTCAGTGGAGGCATTATCTGTTAGGTGTAAACAAAACGGGCCCCAATAAACTATTCAAACCCAGTCTAGTTGGAGCCTGGCCAATTATCCCCTCTCTGAACAAAAAACTCAAGGGGCACAGTAACCTTGAGAAAGGACCAACTTTGTCACAAAAGACATGATCTTGCAGGGCAGCAGGGTGTGAAGAGGGCAGGCGAAACAACTGAAATGCTCTATTGAGAGTTGTCATGAACTCAAAGGAATGGCCTCCTTCCGTGCTTTGATGATGCTATGACTCTATGTGATTCCATAGGCTGGGCAGTAACCTATCTCAGTCAGGCCGCATTTCAACTTTTCACCTATTATGTTTGCAAAAAATGACTGCAGATGTCAGAAGTGAGCAAAACACACTGAAGTCAAAATTTGTAACTTGCAAATTCTTACACAATTTCTGATCTCCAAACAAAGACATCACTGTGAGATGGAGAAGATACAGAATACGTGCCGTTCTCATGCCGTTTCATTGCACCTTATTGACTCACTCATTGACATTGGGAAACAGTGCCACTGGCTTTATTCTGTAACAAGCTACAACCAAAGGATTTTCATGCTGGACCAAATTCTGATCGGTGTCCTTCTGCAGCTGTGCCACACGATCCAGTGACTCGACACCAGCAGCATCTCACTTGACCCACAATAGTAATTTTAAGCATATTTGCCTCAGAAAGTCTTTACTGAAAAAGAAGAGCATTCCTCAGTGATTACAGAAAGTATGACTGAACAAGAACACATGGTTGTGGCAGAGGAATTGGAGCTAGACTCTAAAATACTAGTTAATATTCATCCTCATAATCTTTGTAAGGGACAGATACTTTTTGAACATCAAAAATTGTTACAATTGAAAACATGTCAAAAAACCTTTAACTGAAGACAACAAATACAGAGGAATCCATTAATTGTATGTTGATACATAAATTCTTAGCACATCAAGGACATCTGTGTTCTAACCAAACACAGTCCTAAATCTTAATACCAGCCTTGCATCTTCTGTGAGTGCACAGGCAGCTACCACAGGAACCTTAGGCTGTCATTCACAAATCCTCCTCTCCTTTTGGTGAAAGCAGCTTGTGTATCACTTTCAGTGTCTTTGGTTGGAGCTTTGCCAATCTTATTAGTTCCATCAGATCTGGCATCACAAATATGTTCAAGTATGTGGGACAGTATGCAGCAGCAGGGCTAGTATGGGCAGAGAAAAGCAAACTGTTTCTCAGGAGCAAAACACAAAATAAACCCTGTTTTCAAAATAGTCTGATCACAAGTAGCCATTTGCAAATACAGAACTTCAATATTGCTGAAAAAAGGCACTTTCTCAAAACTTTTCATCTTGTGCATATTAAGCCAATTCAGGAGAAGTATCAACATCAATGGAAACCAATGATTATATTACATAGGAGGAGGGTATTAATTGGAAGTGGATCCTGATTGGCAGAAGTGTTATCATGGTCAATACATCAGTTAATCATGACTAGCAGTTAACTGCCAAGCTTTGTTTACATTTTAAACCAAGCATGTTGACTCTGATTTGTTAAGTTATTGCCCTGAGAAATGAACCAGAGAATGCATTGAGCCACGTATAGTGTGTATACATGTTTTCAATGTTTGTAAAGAACAGGACCCCGTTTATTCTTATATGTAGACTCTAGCAAGCACAAGGGAACCATACTGAAAACCTGATTGATAATTCAAAATCGTATACTCAGAATTAAGTAGCACATATTCTCCAATCATGGAATCGCATCTAATGTTAGATACTGTGTTGTGAATTTTGCAAGCATGGGGCAGGTGGGAACAATCAATAGCTGGTTTGTTATAAGCAACCTAAACAAGGTAATGATCAATATAATCTGCCAATGTGTGGGACATGCAGCTTACATACTTGGCATCATCTCATCACTGAAATAAGTCGATCATTTATACGATTGACGTTTTGGCTTGACAGTAACATAACGCTTGTGGCAAACACCATTTGTGTTGCTACCTTATAATAGCAGCATGAAGCAGCTAGCTTCACCTGTTGATCAAACTGTTTAACATACCTTATCTTCCGGGTAATCTGGTGTAGGCTAGTCCCTTTTCAGAAGCAAAAGTGATGGCCAGAGACACTGTAGTAATTCATCAGTACACTCTTCTCATACATGCTGCTTTCCCTTTGTTTTCTTGTAAACCTATCCTGATGAATGTAATATAAAATAATTTAACAGTCTGATTCTTCACACATGTTCTCTGTCATCCAGTAAGATCATTGCTGATATGATTATGCACTTAACTTCACTTCCTGCGTGTGCCTCATGATCTTGGAGTCCAGTGAACATCAAAAAATTGATTGGATTTGATTTATTATTGTCAAATGTACTTAGTTACAGAGAACAGTTTTGTTTGCCTGTGGTACAAGCAGATTGTACCAGACAAAGATCATAGGGTAATAGAAAAGAGCGAGGAATATAATGTTACAGCTGTAGAGAAAGTGTACAGAGATCATTAATATTAAATTTAAAATTTGAGAGGTCTATTCAGAAAGCGGCGGGGAAGAAGCTGTTCTCAAATCTACTTATATGTGCATTTAAACCTTTATATTTTCTGTCTGATGGAAGAGGGTGGAAGAGAGTATAAACTGGGTGGGAGGGGTCTTTAATTATGTTGGTTGCTTTCCCGATGCAGTGGGAAATATAGATGGAGTCATGGATGGAAGGCCAGTTTGTATGATGGACTGGGCTATGGTCACGACTCTCCGTAATTTCTTGTGGTCTTGGGAAGAGCAATTGCCAAACCATCCTGTGATATGTCTGGATAGAATGCAAAACTGAAAGACTAGGAACCCTCCCAATGAACTACCAGATATAATAGGGTTAAGAAACTCAAGCTTGGCATAAGCTTGGTAGACATATACATTATGGTGAAATGGCTTGGTATCAAGGGAGGGGAATGTCAGTCTGGAGGTGTAGATCAAGATGTATATTGTACATCTCCTCCCACTTCCAATGCAACATCCTGAATTGAGCAGGAACTATTGCTGTGACTACCAGACAGATTTCCTGGTCTTGTCCACTGGTGTAATGAATTAAACATAGGGAAAAAATTCTGTCTGATGTTTTACATTTCTTGTTTCTTTTTCACAAATTTAGAGGGCGATTGAAAAATTCCTCAAAAACTGAGCATGCTACGGAATTTCAGCAATCTTGGTCTGAAGTCCAATCCCTAATTTTAGATGGCATTCAGAATAAGATCAACCGAGACATTGAATGGGAATGACATGTCTCTCAGCTCACAAGATCATACAGTATAGATGGAGCCATTCAGGTCATTGTGTCGGTCCCACTCATTGAAAATGCTTTTTAATCAAAACAGTGACAAATCTCTCCCCATTACATTATCAATTTGTCTGTCTCAAGTAAACACCCAATTCCCTTTTGAACCATGGAAGTTACTTTCCCCCCACTTCCAGCAATCTTTATTTCCTATGGTGGATCTGAGAATGGAGTAACAACTGTAATTCTACATTCAAGTGGTTCAGCCAGATAATTGCATCAGGACTGTGGACATGAATAGCTGTAGTCTCTCCTTCAGGCGTTGAGTTGAAATGTGTTCTGTGGCCTATACTGACAGACCACAATCGCATGCAGTGAAAAGTTTTAAATTTTCGATTTGGGCACCAGCTATCTATGTTAGCGGTGGTTTACGTTGATGTGGTTTAGAGTTTCCTATGAAGCGCGTGAAAGATCAAAGCTAGGAATCTTTTTTTATGTGCATCTCTTATGAGATGCTTGCTGTGAATTCTTATGAATACAGCTTTCCAAACCTCTGCAGAACGAAATTCGCATTATTATTTGAAGATTAAACCTTTGGGTGTTAAACGACATGATGACTCTAGTGACTAACTAAAATGATCCCCGATCTGAAGGTCATTGGCTATGGGGGATGAGGTTGCAGGATCCAGAGGTAGTAGAATTCTTTCCTTCCATGCTGCTGCCTTGCATCATTGTTAAGGTGCTTGGTCTTAAAGCATGATACTGCTTGAAGGAAAACTTGTCACTGTTTTATCAGTAAGCCCTTCTCAGTTATTAATATCAATGCTACCATCCTTCTCAGACAGCTTCATTGTTTCTTTATACCATTTCCTTTGCTCTCCCCTAGAACACTGAGAATTGAGAAAATAGAATCTTTGGGGGCGTTATGAGTTTCACCCATCAGGGCATTGTCCAGTACCACAGTATCGTAATAATTTTGCCGGATGCTTGTCGAGCTGTCTTCAAGAAGGATATCAACATTTGGCCCTCCCATTGAATCCAGATGATACAGAGGAGGCAGGCTGGTGAAATTTCTCTCATTACTGTTACACAGTACAGATCATGCTACAGTGCAGGAGTGTAGTGATGACAACTGCTCTGAGGTCTTTGTTGGCAAGTTGTTTGAGTGGAAGATGAGCTGCAGGTCTCATGTGGGCAACCAGTTGTGGACTTCTTCACTCTTTTCTTCATTTGCAACATAGGAGGCTGTGAAAGGCATTCATTGTTGTTCAGTATTGGGTGATGAGCTTAATTAATTATCTTTTAACAGCATGTGCCATAAGGTATCGTCTTTCAACCTCTCGGGCAGCACATGAGAATAACAGAATAAATATATGAAGAAGAATGTCCTTACGATTAATTGACATAGGGCAGAAAAATGAAAGCTGATCTAATAGTCTACTGATGAACGTATTTAGATGAAGGGTCACTGGACCTGAAACATTGACTCTGCTTTCTTTTCACAGATGTTGCCAGACCTGCTGAGTTTCTCCAGCAATTTGTGCCTTTGTTTCAGACTTCCAGCAATTCTTGGTTTTATTATTATAAAAGGACAGTTGAGAAACTCACTCCTCATGATGTGTTGTATTTCCAGATACCCTTCTCAGACTTGAAAGTTTTTAATCTTCGGTTAAATGATTGATCTTCTTCAAGGCAAGAAAAGGATTTGCCAAGATACTTCCCAGAATCACAATACAAGAACATTTTTTTTTACCAAATGTTAGTGCTATGTTTTCTACTGACGGGATTTCCAAAAGGTCTCCAAGCATCCAGTTTGAAAGTCTGCCCCATCTGTTTCCCGTGAGTAAAGCAATCAGATTAATTTTATCTTTCAAAATAAAACAAAGGTGTGTGATGTTGGAAATCTGAAATGGCAACAGGAATGGCAGAGAAAATTCAGAAGAATCACCAGCCTCGACACTTTGATTCTGCTTTCTCACCAGCTATTTATGTTTTTATTGCAATTTCATCTTTTAATTTGACTCACAGAACTGTTTGGTCTGTTATGCAGAATCAGATGAGTCACTCAACAGTGAACAGCTGAGCCATACAGTTTAGACCCAAATTCAGCCTAGGTCACATTAGCAGTTTTTTGGAGGGCTAGTGAGCTACAATTGTAGGCATTGCCACTTCACATAAGTTCCAAAGGACTTTAGATTTTCATCTCCCTCTAGAACCATTGTGCATTGAAGAAAGTCAACTAAGGTTAAATTATAAATGTGCATTTGACGTTATGCATGTTATGACAGGATAAAACTTAAATTAAAGAGGTAAATCACATTTGATTTCTTCATATTTTAAGTACATTTGCACATGATTGAATAGCCTATGAACTATGAACAGTAAACTTTGGGACATGAATCTTATTGTCTGGCATTAAAATATATCTATTCACTTTTCTATACTTCATTAAACATCCATGCCTAAAAGTTTGAACCTCTAACTGCTTCAAATTCAGTATTACACCGAAAGAAAGATTTGCGCTTAGCGGCACCTTTCACAACCTTTGAGCATTTCAGAAAACCTTGCAGTCAAGTAGTTTTGAAGTGCAGTTCCTGCTGTAGTGTGAGAATTCAGTCAATTTATGTGCAGCAAAGTACAAAAAACAGTAACACAATAATGGGCAAATAATCTTTTTGTACCATTCATGGATTAGGCCGCTGCTGGCAAGGTAAGTATTTACTGCCCATCCACACTTTCCCTTGAAATACATTGGAATGGTTTGCTAGGCCATTTCAGATTATGTTTAAGAGTCTACCAAAATTTTTTCAGCTCAGAGACATACATAGGCTAGACCTGGTAATCAGAGCAATTTCCTTCTCTATAGGACATTTGTCATCCAGATATGTTTTATGATTTCTAATAACTTCATGTAATAAGTACCAATACTAGATAATTCATTCAAGATTTACTTAATTAATGAGTGAAAAAATTTACCAGTGAAGAAATAAAAAGGACTTGAAATAAAGTCATGGGGATATTAAATCTAAAAATAAATAGCATAAAAAGCAAATTTGTAAAACTAGTTTATAGCACAAGTTCAAAGCATATATTTGCCACAGTTTAATAGTTATTTTAGATCTTGTCATGCATAATAGGACATGATTAATTGGTAATCTCATAGTAAGGGATTCTACAGAGAAGAGTGATCATAAATGCTAGCTTACCCATTGCCAATTAAAGGCTTTGATCCCTTTAATTAGCTTGGGTCAGGACACCTGTGAGTCCCACCTTGAAAAGCTGCTGGCCATCAATGGCTGGCAGCTATCTTGTTTCAGGAATAAGAAAATGGCAAAGATACAACAAGACATGCACTCCCTTTTTTTCACAAAAAAAATAAAATGGGAGGCCAAGGCAAGTCCGATTCAAGAAATGATGATTTTCCAATATGCTCACAACAGCTGTGATCTGGCAAATGTTCTATGGATGAAATGCAGCCAAAAACACTGAAAAGAAAAATTCTATGTACTATTAAGTTCTAATTTGTGGCCAGATATAGCCCACATTTTGTCTTATATTCTAGCAAGCAGCTATTTTTAAAGCAGTTACATTTCAAGCAGCAGAATTTACAGAGAAACTAACAACAAAAATTTCCTTACAACACGATACACATCTCTGAAAATGGGAATTTTCAAAGAACATAATGTGCACAGTGAATATGGCAAGCAAACATTTGAGCATGAATTGACAATCCATTGTTTACCAAGTGCTTAAAGAAAGAATCAATCCTTACTTCATTGACTAACATATTGTTGATAAAGAAAGACAGGTAGTCAAACATCTTATTGTATTGGCAAACATAAAAATCATGAAAAGTCCACTTCTTGGATATTTAAAATGTTGGCTGCAATTGACAAAATTTCTCAGATTTTAGAAGATCAATTTAACTCAGAAATTATATCTCAGGTGATATCATGTATGGCGATGTTGAAAACTTTCACTGTACACCTATGCTTGAGTACCCATGACAATAAGCTCTAAATCTAAATCTAAACAGCTGTAAAGCAAAAGCAACCAATTCATAGTCAGGAGGCAACACAAAGGTACGGAAAGTGATTTCATTAAAGGTCACATTTCTGAAATGATTATGCAACTGGCAATTACCTCTGCACCATGAAATCCTTCTGAAAGGAGCTTCTAGGTAAATCCAAAAAATATACTAGCAATGCATTGCTAGGAAAAGAATTTACATTTGAGGCAGTTGTAGCTGATCTGCAACATGATGAGCTCTTTGATTCTTTGACAACTTTTACAGGCATCAACATGTTCACAAAATATCCAAATCTTGCAAGAGATGTGGCTTGTCTCTATTACTAAAAAGAGTCCAGTATTTCAGAACATGTGCAAGCTACATTCTGCAAGAGGACTTCGCACTAAAATATTCAAGAAATGCAAATGCCCAGAGAAAGCAAAAATATAACACAATGTTCCATAGCAGCATGCAAAGAACAGTCAACCAAGAAACAATGTCAAGAACATTTCCAAAGTTCCAAAAATGGCATTCAAGCATGTCAATGTTGTTCCAAAGGTACTTGCAATGTCACAGCAAAAGTTGCCAGTCAATTTGACATGCCACATAGAAGTCATTCGAAGGTTTTACCTCCACTCAAGTGATGTATTTCAAAAGGAATGGGCACCATACACTATATACTAAAATTGACAGAAATAATATTACTTGATGCATTTTACATGTGATATACTAAGGAAACAGACATAGTCCGCACATGGTCAGCTAAAGGATCTAACATTCCATACATTGGTATTATTGGCCTTCAATGATAGTCCAGATTCTTTGGGTGAGCACCCAAAATCTTTGGGATCATTGAAACAGCCAGTCTAGCTATTATTGTTCTCACAACATGCACCGATCAGCATATTATCAGAGGTACTAGATACATCCGCTGCAACATTAGTGATTCCAGACTGCAGTTTCAAGTTTATCCATGATCTGACCAACCTTTACCAGACAGGTTTGATGCTACCAGGAATTGGAAAATGATGCAGTGTTATGCCTGAAAGACAATGCCCAATCCAGTCTTGACCATCCTCGTACATGCAGCATTCACTACATCACTACTTGGTATGGCAACTGTACCATTCGAGATTGGAGATGGTTTCAGAGAGTGATGAACTCGGCCAGACAATCACAAAGGCCAACCTCCCATCTATAGAATCCATCTACCAGGCCCGCTGTCAAGGAAAGGCTGCCAGCATTGTCATAGATCCATAACACCCTGGCAATGTTTTTCTACAACCTCTATCATTGGGGAGGAGGTACAGAAGCCTGAGTACACGCATCAGCCAGTTTTGAAACAGTTACTACCCTGCTGTTGTTAGAATACTGAATGGACTCACAAACTCTTAATATTCGCCTGTACCTGTGTTTTTGTTTTTGCTGCTGTTTACCTATTACTTACTTATCTATGCTACTTAACTATGTGATCTGCCTGTATTGATTGCAAGACAAAGCTTTTCACTGTGCCTCGGTACTCGTGACAATAAATTCAATTCAGTTCAATTCAATGTATGATTATTAATTCAATGTGACTGAATATTAGACAGAAGAGATTCCCATACTTTAACCTCACACCTTTAATACATTGTGGGAGCTGGGATGGCACCTATTGTTAGAAAAGCTGAAACTATTTTGAGAATGTAACTTAAAAGGAGTTCTGGGATTTACAAATTAATGAACTAAAACTAGCATATCCCATTCTAAAAGATGAAAGACTTGATCTAAATTTGTTAATATATCATTACAGCTCCATGACACTGTAACTCTTTTGCGATAAATTCTGTGTCTTATGGTCCTGTTCCACAACCGTCTCGAAAGCTTGTGCTTCCAAATAAACTTGTTGGACTATAAACTGGTGTTGTGTGATTTTTAACTCTCTAGATATTGTTTCCTCAGATTACTATTTGGACTTTTTTTTGTCAGCCAGGGCATATTCCAATAACATACAGATCCTGTTATTGACAACCTATCAGGTTGTCTCTGTATCATGGAAGTTCTTAGGAAAACGAAACATAAGCATGGTACAAACTTCCATCAGTTCATGGCAAGAGCAAAGAAATATGATCTTGTTTTCAGCAGTAAAAGTGTCAGACCAACATGAGAAATCAAACAAATCACTTTCACTGTCTCAATTTACTCATCAATAGGTATTAAATCTTATCCACCAAAATACAGGATGTGCAATAAATGCCTACACAGCATAACAATCATGATTTACAGTCTCAGTTTCTAAAACTTTTTATCTACATATGTACAAATTTTGTTGCAAAAATATCTCCTCTTTGAGATCTTCTCCACAAAAACACACTGAACATATGGCTGAATGATCATTAAGGTATGTTGCTATCTCTGAATAGTGCTGTACCATCGAGTAAGAATATTCTTCAAAGTAAGGATACTTTCAAGCTTAGCACTTTGGTAATAGAAGCATCCCAGAAAGCCCTCAGAGCAACTGCTGGGACCCGCCGTGCCGCCGAATGACCTGGCCAGGACTCCCATACTGCCAAGAGACCAGGCCAGGATCTGAAACCCCACTGAGAGACCAGGCTGGGACCTGCCACCTCATTGAGAGACCGGTCTGGGACCTGTCATGCCGCCGAGATACCAGGCCAGGACCTTGCACACCAGTGAGAAACCAGGCCGGGACCTTGCATATGCCGAGCTACCAGGCTGGGACCTGCCATGCCACTGAGAGACCAGGCTGGGACCCACCACCCTGCCGAGATACCAAGCCAGGACCTGCCATGCCACCGGGACACTAAGCTGGGATCCACAACCCCACTGAGAAACCAGGCTGAGAGCTGCCACACCGCTGAGAGACCAGGCTGAGAGACGCCGAGAAACCAGGCTGAGAGCAGCCACGTTGCTGAGAGACTAGGCTGAGATCAGCCAAACCACCAAGGGACCAGGCCAGGACCTACCATGAGCCACCTTGAGAATAGGCGGAGACCCACCGAGAGACCAAAGGATGAAGAAAAGAAAAAAGAGAAGGAAACAGAAGGAGCAGGAGAGCTCCGGTTGGAGCTCCACCGCCATCTTGATGAGGAGGATCTTTACTTTATCTGGAAGACACTAAGTGTGCTGTACCTGGCTTCCACAGGATGACCAAGTCCCACTGGATTTAACACACCCCTGTCTTCCATTATGCCTGCCTGCTTTCAAACCCAACAGGGGGGCAGCATAAAATCTAGTCCTGTAAATTAGGCCCAGAGTCTGCACTCCTTATCAGTAAAGTCAATGGAATATCCTAGCAGCAGTTGCTAAGAAAACTGATTCAATAAAATAAACTCAATCTGCATTTTGAAGAGGAGTCATACTGGATTTGATACATTCTTTCTTTCTTCACAGAAGCTGTCAGACCAAAGTTCTCCCGCATTCTTTGTGTTGTTTCAAATTTCCATCATTCGCAGTATTTTGCTTTTACATAAAATAAAACGCTTTGAATTTGAATTAAGAGATTATCACAGGGTTAAATTTTGCAACACTTATGAATTGTCATGTTAAATTCTGAGCAAACAAATGATGATTTTACGTGGTGTGATGAGTTCACAATTAAAACCTTCAAAGTATTCAATCTGATAAGATTTTCTTTTTGTACAGGATATGTAATTATTTTTGTTTGGATTTTTCTGCATTTGTGAACAAATATACTTGATTAGCCTTGAGATTTCTGAATATTTTGAGATGAGAAGGATTTTTCGGCTATGGCAACAGCAGCAGCAGGCATCTCTAAAAAATGACTTAAAATACTGCAGTCCAGCTCAGCCACAGGTACAGAGACTTCACTTTATGATATTGTGCCTTTGTCTGCACTAGGATTCTGTGCCGCTAAGAAATTTCCTCTTATGGATGTTAGACAATGTTCATCATTCTTTACATCCCATACCCCACCGACCAAATAAAACCTCACTCGTCATCTTGACATCTTACATTCTTCTTCAGCCATTTATAAAACTTCTTCTCCCAGCCTTTAGTTTTTGCCATCATTAATTATTCATTTCACCCTCAGTTGTAATGTATTTTGTAGAATTTTCAATTATTAAGTCTCAGGTTGTTGGTAGAGATTTTTGAAATTCATTACTTAGTCTGAATATCCTTTTAAAGTCTGTTATTTCCTGCTATTTCAAGGGTCCAGCTGAGTCCTCTCCTTTTTGCTGAACTTCAGCAAAAACAGAATCAAAGAGCCGACCAACTTTTTCTATGTCACACTGTCTGCAAACTCACTGCAGAATTCAATATAATTGATCACACTGGTCTCCTTCAGCGTGTCCACTGTCCAGCTTCATTGGACTGCGTTTGTATGATTTGTCATAGAACTGTAACTCTTGAAGCTCAGCTATTTTGGTTGCTTTATCCTGCAATCTCTCCAAGAGACAATATAACCTTCTTTAAAGTTTGGTGCCCTGAATTGCTCACAGTACTCAATTCATTTCCGTAGATTTATGACCTGCATGCCATTAGATTTTTGATTTATTTGAATACTTTTGTACATGAGATTTTAATGGTCTATGTACATGGACACTCTAGTTTCTTTGGACCTCCACCAATTCTAGTTTATTATTTGGAAAGTTGTGATTGATCTTTGTGTCAAAGCTTAATTTATATATTTGATAGGATAGCAATCTACGTAAGTTATTAACACATTTGATGATTAGTCATTATTCTAACATCTTTAGGGCATCCAAAATCATTATAAACTACCAATTAAAGTACCTTTACTTTATTCCTACTTTTCATCTCCTGTAACTCAGCTAATTCCTAAGTCAATAATTTATTTGCATTTCCATGAGCCTCACTGTTAGCTAGTCATCTTTTGTGAGACTTTAAATGTACTTTAGAGGTTATATTAAGAATATTTGTAAATGTTCCCGATACACAATTTTAACATCTTCAAAAAAAGTTCAATCAGGTTTGATAGGCATGACCCACACTTCACAAATCTATAATAAAAAGTAGAAAATATTGGAAAAACTCAAGTCTGATAGCATCTGAAAAGAGAGAAATGGAGTTGACTTTTCACCAGAACACTTTGCACTGATGTGTCTTTTGTGACTAATATGATGTAACTTCTGTCTCTTAACCCATAAAAAACAGATTTGCTTGGTTTCTGGTAGATAAGACTTCATTGTAGTGACGTTAGCCTTACCTAAATCTATAATCGTAGTATTTGTTTTGCATTTTCCACAGGGAGTGTTGCTGATCAAAGAGACCTTCGAGTGCAGGTTCATAGATCCTTGAAAGTGGAATAGCAGGTAGATAGGATAATGAAGAAGATGCTTGGTATGCTTTCCTTTATCAGTCAGAGTATTGAGTACAGGAGTTGGGAGGTCATGTTGCGGCCGTACAGGACATTGGTTAGACCACTGTTGGAATATTGCGTGCAATTCTGGTCTCCTTCCTATCGGAAATATGTTTTTAGATTAGATTAGATTACTTACAGTGTGGAAACAGGCCCTTCCAGTTAGCTATGTTAAATCTATTGGCTACTCCTCAAGGCATTGGCTTATCATTAGCAGCTCTGATGTTTAGGAGACAGATCCAGATAACATTTCCCTCCCACACTTTAGCCACCCAATATGTGCACAATGCATTGTTAGAAATAAGGGGAAAAATATGGTACAAGAGCATAGACAACAAGAACACAAACAGCTACCCCAACTCAAACCACGGCAAGGCGTAACAATTCAAAATTTTTTACAAATACATGGGTGATGGAAAAATATTACACCATATGACTTTGTAACAATCATGGAAAAGCATGTTTAATTAAGGACAGTCAGCATGGCTTTGTGCAGAGCAGGTCATGTCTTATTAACTTGATTAAATATTTCAGGGAGGTGATCAATGAAGATTGAGCAATGGATGTTGTTTGCATGGATTTTAGTAAGGCTTTTGACAAGGTCCCTCATGGTAGGCTCATCCAAAAAATGCATGGTACTCACAGTTACTTGGCCGCATGGATTCAGAATTGGCTTGCCCACCGAAGACAGAGGGTCGTGGTGGAAGGGTGTTTCTCAGGTTGGAGGCTCATAACTAGTGGTGCTCTGCAGGGATATGAACTGGACATCTGCTGTTTGTGATATAAATGTAGATGTGTAGGTTAGTAAGTTTGCAGATGAAACAAAGATGGGTGGTGTCGTGGATAGTGTAGAAGGTTGTCAAAAGATACAGTGGGATTTAGATCAGTTGCAGATATGGTGTTTGATCCTGGTAATGGTGAGATGCTGCACTTTGGAAGATCAAATATTAAGGGAATGTATACTATTAATGGCAGGACTCTGAAGAGCACTGATGTACAGAAGGATCTTGGGGTTGAAGCCCATTGCTCAATGAAAATGGCCAAAGACGTTGACAGGATGGTAAAGAAGATGGCATGCTTGTCTTTATTGGTCGGGAATTGAGTACAAGAATCAGGATGCCATGTTGCAGTTTTATAAGTCTTTAGTTAGAGCACACTTAGAATATTACGTTCTATTCTGGTCACCACATCACAGGAAGGATATGGAGACTTTGAGAAGATGCAGTAGAGTTTTACCAGGAAGCTGCCTGGATTAAAGGTAATGAGCTATGAGGAGAGGATAGAAAAACTTGGGTTGTTTTCTTTTGAGCAATGGAGGCTGAGGGGAGACTTGATAGAAGAGTATAAAATTATGATATGCATACATAGGGGTGACGATCAGAATCTTTTTACCGGAGTTGAAATTTCTAATTCTGGGGGGTATGCACTTAAGGTTAAAGGGGGAAAGTTCAAAGGAGATGTGAGGCACAAGTCTTTTATACAGAGAGTGGTAGGAGTCTGGAACGTACTGCCAGGCGTGGTGGTGGAGGCAGATACGTTAAGGGCATTTAAGGGACTTTTAGATAAGCACATGAATATGCAAGGAATGAGGGATATGGACTAAGGGCAGATAGATGAGATAGGTTTCACCTGGTGTCATGTTTGGTGAACACTGAGGTCAGAAGGGGTCATTCCAGTGCTATACAGTTCTATGTTCCAAGTATTAATGGTCAAGACTTGAAAGAAATGCACATGATCAATTACCCCGCACGTAGAACAAATAATTGGATGTCAAGAGTTTTGTTAATGCTAGACAATGAACATACATCCATAACAAGTGATATACTTTCCTTTGTGATAACAGATATCACACCACAGAGTGAGTAGAACTGCACTGCCAAGTCAAGTTAAACATATAGAACCTAGATCTGGCCATGCAATACGTCTGCCAAGGATTATCTTAATGTATACAGATAATATTTCTTAGTGTAACCATGCATATGCTTATCAGAAATGTATCTCCATACTTAAACTTTTGTGTATTATTTAATTTTGTTATATTAATTAGTATCATTCCATAGAGATCAGGCCAGACAGGGAGTGCACCTTTAAGTCAGGTCAATTATATCATGACATGTGACGTCTCAGAAGACAGTGTCATTGCTGTTAGTGCACTTACTATGGGCAGAACCCTATAGGCGCCCACATGAGTTATGGAAAGATTTGTGGCAAGGAGAAGTCTGGCGAGACCCACCTTGAGGTCGAGCTCGTCCCACTCCACCTTTTATACTTTTCACAAGCAATGTGGCAAGATTCTCAAGCGACCTCCATACACAGAAAAACAGCTGTGAGCACTCACAGGCTAAGAGACTCAACTTGTGAAGGGGAAGCTGCAGCCAACGCCAAACATAAGGCTTTTAAAGGTAAGAATGTAGGTTACTGGATCGTGCCACATGCAGCATGCAGACTGCTTCTTGTCTGGACATCCGTCAGCATTGTCCTGCTCTATGTGCTGCAACCAGCCAATGCTGAATAATTCTGACAGCTACAACTCTGCATAGAGAGAAAGTCAAGCATTAGGTGTGTTAAATAAGGAGAAGCAAATTTTCATGAGGAGCCAATACCATGTACATATTTTGCCTTGTGCTTCCAGATGGTGTAGATGGGTCTCAGCATAGATCTCCATCTATAGAGTTTCACCTATGGCCAATTGGTGTGAAATGGGAAAAAAAAATCCTGATAGGAAATATGTACAGACCTAGCAGTTATGTACTGACCAGCCGTAGTCAGGATGTGGGGCAGAAAATAAATCAGGAGTTGGAAAAGGGACACAATTATAATAACCATGGGGGACTTCAATATGCAGATGGACTGGGAAAATTAGTTTGCTGGCAGATCTCAAGAAAAGGAATATGTGAAATGCTTACAAGATGGCTTTTTTTTGGAGCAGCTTGTGTTAGAGCCTCTGAGGGAACAGGAAATTCTGGATTTGTTGATGCGTGATGGAGCAGACTTGACTTGCAAGCTTAAGGTGAAGGAATCCCTAGGGGGCAGTGACTACAATATGTTAGCATTCACCCTGCAGTTTGACAGGGAGGAGCTAGAATCAGATGTAATGGTATTTCAAATGAGTAAAGGTAACTACAAAGACGTGGGGGATGGGTATATGAATAGGAAGGGTTTGGAGGAATATGGACTGGGTGCTGGCAGGTGGGACTAGATTGGGTTGGAATATCTGGTCAGCATGAAAGGGTTGGATCGAAGGGTCAGTTTCCATGCTGTACATCTCTATGATTCTATAACTCTATTTGAGGGAGGAGCTGGCCATAGTTGATTGAAAGGGGAGCCTAGAAGGGAAGCTGGTTGGGCTGCAGTGCCAGGAGTTTCTGGGGATAATTCAGGAGACACAGTGGAAATTCATCCCAAGGCAGAAGAAACATACTATGTGAAGAACGAGGCAAGCATAGCTGACAAGGGAAGTCAGGGACAGCATAAATGCAAAAGCATACAATGTGGTGAACATTAGCGGGAAATCAGAGGATTGGAAAGCATTTAAAAACCAGCAGAAGACAATTTAAGAAGCAATAACTGTGAAGAAAATAAAATATGAAGATAAATTAGCTAGCTAAAAGAAGATTGCAAGAGTTAATTTTAGTTACATAGAAGGGAAGAGAGAGGCAAAGGTGGACGTTGCACTTCTGCTAAATGAGGCTGGAGAAGTAGTAATGGGGGAACAAAGAAATAAACCAGGAACTGAATAGGTACTTTGCATCAGTCTTCAGAGAGGAAGACACCAGTAGCATACCAGAACTTCAAGGCAGTTAGTGGGCAGAAGTGAGTGTAGAGGCCATCACAAAGGAGACGGTGTCAGGGAAGTTGAAAGGTCTAAAAACAGATACATCACCGAGACCATATGGATTACATTCCAGGGATCTAAAGGTGATAGCTGAGGAAATTGTAGAGGCATTGGTGGTGATCTTTCAGGAATCACTGGAGTCAGGAAAGGTCATAGAGTCATAGAGATGTACAGCACGGAAACAGACCCTTAGGTCCAACCAGTCCATGCCGACCAGATATCCCAACCCAATCTTGTCCCACCTGCCAGCACCCGGCCCATATCCCTCCAAACCCTTCCTATTTATATACCCATCCAAATGCCTCTTAAATGTTGCAATTGTACCAGCCCCCACCACTTCCTCTGGCAGCTCATTCCATACACCCACCACCCTCTGCATGAAAAAGTTGCCCCTTAGGTCTCTTTTATATCTTTCCCCTCCCACGCTAAACCTACGCCCTCTATTTCTAGATTCCACCACCCCAGGAAAAAGACTGCATCTTCTTATCCTATCCATGCCCCTCATGGTTTTATAAACCTCTATAAGATCACCCCTCCAGGGAAAACAGCCCCAGCCTATTCAACCTCTCCCTATAGCTCAAATCCTCTAACCCTGGCAACATCCTTGTAAATATTTTCTGAACTCTTTCAAGTTTCACAACATCTTTCTGATAGGAAGGAGACCAGAATTGCACGCAATATTCCAACAGTGGCCTAACCAATGTCCTGTACAGCTGCAACATGACCTCCCAACTCCTGTACTCAATACTCTGACCAATAAAGGAAAGCATACCAAACGCCGCCTTCACTATCCTATCTACTTGCGAGTCCACTTTCAAGGAGCTATGAACCTGCACTCCAAGGTC